>NC_031773.1:4357358-4457396 GCF_001522545.3 Parus major
TAACTTTAGCATTTGTTCTCATGTATCACCATGAAAACATGCCCATGAATTTCATATTATATGAAATTCAGTGTTTCTTTGAATTTTAGAACTAAGTATTAAAAACAAGGGCATACACACTGTATCTCAGACTCCAACAAGTTTTATTAAATTTATTAAATTTAAGTATAAGATATTTTCCTTTCACCATGAAAATTGGGAAGTCTACTGCTTTTAGGACCTGCATTGGATTCAGTTAAAAATTTAGGATGACTTTTTTATCGAAACAGAGAACAATTGGTGACTGAGGAGATAATAACCAATTTGTGTCAGTGAAAAAAATATCACGTTTTATTTTAGGCAGAATTAGGACTTTACCTCAATTTACCAGGTCCTAAGCAGGCTTCTCAGTAAAACTTTTGGTTTTCTGGAGCTGGAAGGAAAGGTATTTTTGTTATTTTTTTGGGGTTAGTTCTTGTCAAACATGACATGTTTTCCCTAAATATTCTTATTAATAGATCAGGGAGTTCTGACAGAAGCACTTGTTGCTGGAACATGAGAAAACACAGTGTGAAAGTGGAAAGGCTGCAAGGACACTTAGTGAGGGACAGAGGCTCAAAATTTAGCAGTAATTTAAAAAAAGTGAGAGTGAACCATAAATTAAAATTGCATGAAGGATCCCTTACCAAGTATTAGAGCAATTATAGGAATAACTTGCATTCACTCACCATGAGTACTGCATCTGAGCTTCATCACTATTTTAAAAACTAATGGAAGGAAATTAAAAAAAACAAACTACAAAAGACAACAAAAAAAGGTAAGAAGCACAGGTGGTGGGGAGGAATGTTTACATGAAAGAGAAAACACAGAACACACTTGGATAAGTGGAATAGAAAAGCAACAGTAAGGAAGTCAATAATATAAAAAATATAATAGTAGTGAGATTAACCTGAAACTTCTCTATGCATTTTCTTGCTCCATTCCAGAAATCTGAAATGGCAGGTGGTGTAGGCAGAGAGAGATCAGAGCTGTATTTAGGAATACAAATTTCTACCATGATTTTTTTAGACACACTCATTTGAATATTAAAAGAAAAATCATGAAGATCTGTAAAAGTCATTCATTTTGACACATGAGCCACATCTTTCCTTAACAAATTTCATTCAAAGAAATGAAAAATCTTTCCCTTAATCCATTTTGAAAACTAAGACAGGTTCTTAATATACAATGAGGAGCATTTTTTCTTTTATTTTTTTTAGAAAACTGTGGGTTTTATTATCTCAATAGGTTAATTCAAATTAATTTAAAATCCTCTCTTGTTTCAGGTGGCATTCCCCAGAGTTTAAATACATTTTTAGAGACATCTGTCTGTGACCTCTGTGTGTTACACAGTACTAAAACGGTTTTCTTGAGGAAATCAAAAGCAGTTGCTATTGTACATCCCTGAAACTGCTGTAATTTTATATAGCAGGTACCATGGGCAGCTCTAGGGATAAGCAACAGAGTTGCTGAGGTAGCAGCAAATCTTCCTGAACTCTTCTCTTTCCTTGCCAGAGTGTAGGAAAATCAGGTTAAATGCTGTGACTGATGGTACTGGAGGAGGACATCCAGAAAACACAGGGTAATAATTGATTTTGTGGTGAGTGGGTTGAACCTCTACCAGGAAATGTTGCTGTCACCATGCTCTGGTGACAGGAGGACCAGAAAAATCTATATCCCAGTTTTTTGTTTCATAGATACCTGCTTTAGTTTCAGCACTTCCTTCAGTTTCTCTATTTGTATTTTAGCTCTGTCCTGAGCCTTGAGCTGGTGCAGCCCAGTACTTCCCACCCTGCTGGGAAGTGTCACACCAGGCTGTCACATGTGTTTTCCACATGTCTGACTGCTACTGGCACAGTGTGAATGTCATTTTGTTAGGAGAAAGCTGCAATCCCATCAGTTTTTTTTATTTTTGAATTTGCCCTCTCCTTTATGTCACGGCCAATTTATTTTTGTTTGTGCTTTTTTCTTTTTTTTTTTTTCCTTTTAATGAGGAATAACTTGAACTTAAAGTAGGAGCATTTGTTCTTTGCTAAGCTCATACAACAACCAGTAAAATAAATAGGAGGACTTCCATTGACTTAATGAATTTGGGACTGTACCCTCTGTAAGTGAAAAATCCATCAACCAAATTAACTTGGTCTCAGGAATGTCCAAAAGTGAGAAGTCAGTTGGTCAGTGGGTGGAAGACTAGTGCTACATCTCAGTAAGAGAATCTCTTGTGGGTGTAGGATGAGAAAGTGGATTTTAGTGTCAAGAGCAGGACTTTTTTTAGAGCACATAGACATGCAAACTGTTCAAGGGTGACACCAACCCTTTATTCCTTTTTAACAGCTCATACATTCTTGAGGTTAATGATGAAAACCCAGAGGTCAGCAACATCAGCTATTTTCCTGCCAGTCATGCTCCCACCTCCAAAAATGAATGTACAATATGTCAGGTTTTGCTGCTCTTAGTTTTGAACTCAGATAATTGTACCAGCTTTGGTACAGAGACACCCTGAAAAGAGAAAACGTCAAATGCAACCTTTTCCTTGCTGTAAATGGAGTCTGCTGCCTGCAGAAGGAGATATCACAACAGGCTTCAATTACAAGTTCTCTCTGTAGTTATGACAGTGAAAATTATTAAAAAAAAAAAGTTTCAGTTCTTTTTTTTTTAGGTAAACCTTCATGACTTATGAGGTGTATTAGGAGACACAGCTCACTCCACCTCCATCACAGATGAAATTAAGGCTACAAAGATTAAACGGATGCATTGATTACACTGTGCATGATTAGGTCTCCAGGAAGGAGCTTGGGGCTGCAGGAAGTGGTTGAGGAGCCTTTTAGTAAGATCTGGAAAAAAGTTAGATGTCTACTAATAAGAATAGCAGTTTTGCATCTCTGTTCTCTTAGTTAGGCAGAGATTACAAAGCCTGATGGGGTTTTTTGCTTTAAATCATAAACCCAGCACCATCTTGATTTGAGATTGATGGAAGATTGTGAAAAATTGGAAATGACACTGGCAGTCTGTGACCAGCATGGGAGTGAGAACCAGGAGACATTTGGAATGTTTAGGATCACTGAATCATTATCACTCAGAAATCAGATTGCAGTGAACTCAGGGCTTGTCTGTCCTGGCAAAAAGCAGGTCACACAGGCCAGCAGACAGAATCAAGTACCTGGAACATGCCTGAGCTTCTCACTCACATGCTGCAAGGTAGCCTGGGACATTTCTTGCACCGAGCTTTGGTGAACAGAAATTAAAGCAAAGATCACTTTGCACAAAACAAACTGTGGCAGAAAGTGGGAAAATTGTGATTATGTATGGTCCTTGACAGGGCAGCAGTTATTTGTAATATGAGTTTGTGTTAGGACCAATGTGAAACAAAGGGTTTGTTCCAGATTACAGTCTGTGCTGACTGATTACCTGCTCTGGGAACCTGCAGTCACAGGTAATGTGTCTAACAGCTCAGTCAGCTGTGAGTTCTCCATCACTTCCTTCTCCCTCTCACTCAATGACTGCTTTCCCCTCAAACACATCATCATTTTTTGGCTGCTGAGGTAACTCAGTGCTATCCTATAAAAAGCACAGGAGGTGAAAGACTGAGCATGTTCTTTGAATTTTTACGTGGTTTTTGACAGAGGTTGTGCTGAGGGTGGCAAATGTCAGCTACTGGAAATGACACTAAATGCTGAGAGAAATCCAGTTTTCTTAGTTTAATTTTTATTTCTCAGACATAGGTTCTTTGGTCTTGAAAGGATTGCAGAATCCTTTCTAGAAAATTCATTTTCTTGAGATTTTTAAAACGTTTTATAGAGGGAGGTGAAGACTCTGGAAGCGGTTGAGAAAATATAATTTGTGCTTCACTAACCTTACTACAAAAACCTTTTGTTGATATTAAATTTTCTTTATTTTAGTCTTTTTTTAACATTTAAACATCCATTGCACATGTCTTGACTGCTATGGTCAATAAAAACACATTTTTCACTTGATCTTTGCAGAATCTTCCCATCTTACTACTTTTATCAAGCACCCAGCTCCTGTTCTTCTCTTACAACCTTTTAAATCAGTCTTTACTTGTCTTCTGTGGGACTTCAGCCTTCTGATCATTCAATAGCTTTTCTTTGAAAATTATCAATTGAATTCAATGATTTAATTGTTGTTGGGATCTGAAGCACTGTGCACGTTGGTTACTTCTGTTCTATGATGTTTGTTATCTTTTGGGTTGTGCTTATTCCTAGATGTTATTTATTTAAAAAAATCCTTTTTTTTATTCCTGTCTGAAATTTCAGCCCTATCTTACATGCTGAAATAATAACAGCTGGAATAATAATGCTGCATGAGTGTGTGTGATTATTATCATCCATCAGTCAGACAATAAAAGACTTTATTTCTTTTGGAGGTTTGAGGTTTATTCCTTCAGGTCACCCCAGCAGCTACTCATGAACCCTGTCCTCAGTTAGCAATAAGTCACAGTAGCCAGCCAGCTTGCACAGAATGGGAAAAATGAGATTTCTCAGGAAGGCTCGTCAGAAATGATGGGCTGTGCCAAAGGGACCCCTTTCAAAGCAATCAGCAGATGTAGGAATCAAATAGGAAATATCCAAATATAAATAAAGATTGAAATATTAAAAATCTATTTGAGAGAAAAATAGCTTTCTATAGAAATTCATGCATTTGCCACTCCAAATTCTAAATTAACAATTTAACACAAAACTCTTTTTTCAAAAGTTTACTTTTGGCAGAAGATGCATGAGAATTTCCCAGACCAATTGCTTCTGGTTTAACATCCCTGTTAGATGCACCTAGTGGCTTTGAAAATGATGCTACAATGATTCTAGAGACAGGTACTAAAAACAGTCTTAAGTATTGCAGCCAGGGTGGAATGAAGCAAAAATATCCCTGCCATTCTTTAAATTTCTTTCTCTGTTAAATAAATTAATTGGAAAAAAGTATGTGTCATCAAGGAAGTGCTATTTAGATTTATGTATCATATTTCAAATCAGCTACTTTTCAAGGTATCTCAACCTAACTTCAATGACATAAAATTATATCCCTCATAGGCCTTAAGAGGGCATCAGTGCAACTCAGTGCAATCATAAATTATCTAAACAGGTTGCCCTTTTGCCCACACAAGCACAGATATCTTCCATATGATTGCCTGTTTTAACATCTTTAGTTTTCATGAATTTATTGTTCCTGCCTCTCTGAGAAAAAATAAATAAAAAAAGGATGTGTTCTTTTATTCCTGGTTTAAGATGTACCACTAGATATAGACACTCTATGCAACTTGTTTAGGAGAATGGATGAAATTTATGGTAGGACAGGTTATTGATTTTATGTTTAAGGTCGCTACTGTTGGAACTACAGTGTAACACTGAAAAATGATCTTAGCTCTTCCTTGAGTTCCAGCAGTCTCCATGGCCTCAGCTGTAATCCTGGACATCTTTTTATCAAAAACTTTTGTGCAGACTGAGCTGAGGGCTGACTGTGAATTCCAATGCCACAAATTATATCAGTGTTCTTTTAGGAAGAACTACCGTCCTCTCTGCAAGGAAGAATGCAAGTTATCTTCTCTCTGACATGAGAGCAAGGAGAGATGTCTAAAGATCCCAGGCCCATTTGGACTGCTGTGTGAAGAGTTTCCTGTAGTTAAGTCTTTAGGAAAAGCTGTAGAGGTGTCCCAGAACAGGAAGGTGGCTCTTTTAGTCTTGAAGTCACCAGGGGAAAAGGCACATTCTGTACAATAACACAGAGTTCACAAAGGCTGTTGATCATCCCATTCTCTCCCATGTCCAAATCCATGATATTTGAGGCCAAAGGAATTTTTATTCAGAAGTTAGCCATTGGAGGGAGGCCAAGATTCCCAGAATTCAATTTTGAATACAGGAAGAAAAATGCTTTCACAGCCTAATACATAGAATAGATTAGTGTATCAGAAATGTCTTCCTATTATTGAATGAGTTACAAACAACACTCTTCTTACACCTACCTGGTCAAAGTACAAATCTTTATTACTTCCTTCTTATTTCTCTACCCCTTGAATAATACTAGCTTGGTCATCGTGCTGTCAAATTATGAATACTTTTATTCTTATTCAGAAGAGGTAAAAAGCGTATCCAGCACTAAACTAAGATGGATTTAGTTTATATTCTTGGAGGCCCCTTCTTTTCTTAAATCAACATTTGGCTTCATGAGGAAAGTAAGGGATAATATTAGCCAATATTGCTCAAAATATATTTGATGAAACACTATTTATAGGCATGACTGCGTTTGATGTTAATGATTTTGGTGCAACAATCATTATATACTCCACTTTTGTGTCTTAATCCTCTGATTTGCAGGAACTTGAAGCTCAAACTGTATGTTCTTCAGAACAAAGGATGCCAAAGGCAAGGTTAAAGCAAGGGAATTAAAACATAGGTTCATATTTAAAAGCTATCAGCTCTGTTAAATTCCAATTCCCCTCTTACAACCTGCCCACATTATTTTCCTCACTTTTCTCCTAGGCAGTAATTGCCTTATTGTTTTGGTGTACTCTTGTTTGCAATGCATCTTGCTTCAAGAAAATGAGACACCTTGCCTTTAAATATTGCTTTAAAGAATCTGTGTGGATTCTGCAGCTGCTTCTCCTGGTTGAAGAATCCTTGATGGGGCTGGGAGGGAAGGAAAGCCTCATTACAGAAGCTGGAAAGCAAATCCCCAGGACTTGGCTTGCCAGGCACAGCCTTTTGCTGGAGTTCACACAGCTGCGGAGTCCCCAGAAGCAGGGAAGTTTGAATGAGGCAAGATGAAGAAAGGATAATATAAGCCTTGTGAGAGTTATTTGGCACCTCAACATAGAAGTGCTTGTACTTCCATCTGGGTTGTATGCGAAATTAGAGAAGCCAGAACTATATCCTTCTCCTTGGGCTGTTGACAGGAGTTTGGCTTGCACTTTAATGGAATTTTTATGTTTGCCAGAAGGTTAGAACCACAAAACCTGTGCTGGAAATGGCAACCTATATTGTACATAGGAGTTCATCCTGGCAGATGGAGGACAGAAAGTGAAACCAGTTCTTTCATGTCCTTTGAGTCTTGCAGTTGTACCTCACAATGTTTCTACTTCTGAGCACCTCCTACCCCTTTCCCAATATTATTTGTGTTCTCTCTTTCCACTGTTAACTCCAGGGGTTTTTTCAATACAATTCTTACCTGGCCAAAGTGCTGCCCAAGTTTCTTGAGCAACCAGCTGTTTTTTTTTCACTTCAGCCTTTCATTTGACAGGATTAGAACAAAAAGCACATCCAACCAATCCACTGTGGTTTCTTCAGTATTTTTTCGGTATCAATGGGAGTTATTTCTCAAGTTAAAACCATGCTCTATGCTTCTGACAGAATTAATGGGGCTGATGTAAGAAAACATCCTTCCATTCTGATATAACAAAGAGGATCCACAAGTGGCATAAATGGATGGAGGTCTACTGAATTCAGCTCTCTGTGTCTATGTGTGTGTATGCACAAACTTGCCTGTGTATGGAATCATGGAATTCTAGACTAGTTTGGATAGGAAAAGACCTCAGTTCTGCCCCCTGCCATGGGCAGGAACACTCTCTATTAGACCAGATTGCTCCAAGCCCTGTCCAACCTGGCCCTGAACTCTTCCAGGGATGGGCCAGCCACAGCCTCTTTGGGCAACCTGTGCCAGCGTCCTCACCACCTTCACATTAATTAATTTATTCCCAAGATCCAGTTTAAATCTACCCTCCCTCAGCCTAACCCCACTTCCTCTTGTCCTGTCACTACTTACCTTTGTCAAAAGTCCCTCTCCATCTCTCTTGTGGCCCCTTTAGGTACTGGAAGTCTTTTATAAGGTCTTTCTGAAACTACCTCTTCTCCAAAATGTGTCTTCACTGTCTTTAGTGATATGGAAACTTTAGCAAGAAAAGGACTACTCAGGAATTTTCAGAGGTAGCAGCCAGTTCTCTTCCTGGTTTTAATTTTCTAAGTCATTACTCTAAGAGTTACTGTTCTGGCTGCATCTTTTACAGAGGTTTCCCAAATAACTGGGTAATCTAAGGCATGAGATTAGAAACTGGGGGAAAGAGGAACTAAATTTATTGTACAAAACTTCTGAATATTCTGTCTTCTACTAATGTGGGAAAAAACATCTGATCATTATTTAACTCAGAATAACTTCTACTGTGCTCCTTAATATCACTGTTAAAGAAGGAAAATAAAAAAAAATATAAGGTTGAAGACCACTAATGCATAGAACATAAAGGAACTGAAGTAAAACCTTGATTTTGACAGGAGATCTTAGGATGGATCATTTTGATTGTGTTTTCTCTTGTGCTCAATTCATGCCAAAGTTTTTCACCTAATAGTTTCTGTTCTGAGCCATCGTGTATGGTTTCTTTCCACTGCTTGCTGCAAACTTCACTCTAGAGATGGCAACAATTGTGGAACAGCCAGTAATGCTGCACATAAAGCTTCTTGTTGCTCTGAATTAAAGTATTCTCAGTGAAACAATGGGACTTTCAGAGTCTTTTCAGCCAGCTGAAAATCAGTCCCCAAAAAATTTCTCATCTATTACCAGATATTAAGCTTTGACTCATTCACTGTCACTCTCTCAAACTCCTTGAAGGTCAGGGAAAATTGCTTTACGTTAAACAGAGTTTATTTTTATCGTTATTTTTTCTCTACCTCTAGAATCTGAGTTTTAGCCAACATATCATACTCAATATTTTGGATTTTCTTATTATTTGTGTCACCATTTCTATATGTTTATAAGCTCACAAATAATATATTTCCAATTAAAAAAATAGTACAAGTGCACAAAAAATGTTCCCCATGCAACAATTTATTGTTTACTTTAGAAAACAGACAATTGTTTATCTTAATTCAAGCTTTGTTTAATGCCTTTCAAAAATACAGTTAACAAGAAACATTTCTCTGTGGGTTTTAAAGCTCAGGATGAAAATATTTCAAAATGGGTTGAAAATAATTTTTGTTTTCCTTTGGAAAATTCTCTGGAAATTTAAATTGGTTGACCTTGATGGAACAAGGTAGTTCAAAACACTCTGAACCATCTTCATGCATTAGTGCCTGCTTCTCCCTTGCCTTTCATATATAATTCTACTACTCATTATATTTGCAACAGAATTTTATCTGAGGACTGAAGTATTAAAAACATGAGATGTGAATTTGTAATAATTTGGAATGATAGGAGACTACAACCTTTTGAGGAAGTAAAAGAGGTGAATAAAAAGATTGTAAAAATAAATGTATAATTCTCTACAGCCATTAGTTTGCATAGTTAAACATATCTTTGCAAAGGTGGATGTAAAATGAAGTTTTCTGATGAAGTAATAGCAAAGTCCAGTGTCAAAGAGGAGATGGTTTAGGTAATAATCCCATCTTCACCTCTACTCTGGGCTGTTTGTTCTTCTCCTCTGAGAACAGTGGAGAAGCAAAGTGCTGAGACTGTTTGACAAATAATGGCAAAAAAAAAAAAACCTTTAGCAGAGAGAAATCCACACAGATCAATTGGCTCCAGTTCACACCCCCCTCAATATCTGACTTAGTGCTAAGACCTGGCATTTAGAACTAAGGACAAAAAGGATTTTTGGAGGAAAAGAGATGTTGTGGCTGCCTCTGGGGAGGGAAGGGAGATGGCATGGGGGCTGGAAACTGTCCAAACCAGCAAACTCCTAAGGCTGCCAGAGTCATTATCTCTCACTGGAAGCAGACCTGCATTTCAGAAAAAGGAGGAGATAATTCTATGATTATTCTAACAGACCTCTGGACACCACCATGAGCTCTTCACCAGAGAAACAGAAAGTGCTTTTGCCTCTCTCTTTAGAGTTAGCTCCTCATTTTAATAGCCAGATTCTCAAATAGCCCTTTAAAATGCCAGTGATGCTATCTGTGATGCCACCTGTGTACAAATGGAATTACCTGACAGAACTCCAACTGCTTTGATGGGAGCAGATTTTAAACAGACCTCTGAACATGCAAACATAAAAGGTTTACTATTAGGAAGCTCCAAGGCAAGTGAAACACTTCCTAAAGCAGTCTTGTATTCTAAAAAACTTCATTTTATGGGTGCAAATGTACCAATCCACCACGGCAGAAGGGTTGAACTTGGATGATTTTTAAGGTCCCTTACAAGCCAAGACATTCTATGATTGTGTTATTCTACTCACAGCATAATTTCCAAGGGACTGGCTACTCTTCCTGCCTATCAGCCAACCTAGTGTCTAACAGCATCACTCTCTGTTTTGCTACCTTTATTGTAAAAGTGCTGCTGAGGGGCGTTTGTCATTTTACAAAACAGGAGCTAAGGACAGAACCTGGGGGACATTTGAGCATTTAAACAGTACGACCTTAGGAGACCACTCAACTTGATGAAAAATGCAGAAGTCTATTCACATTAAAAGAGTCAACAACAGTCCTGCAAGTTCTAGCTTAGAGGCATTTTTTGCTTTCTTCACATGCTGAAAAAAATACCAGATGGATTTCCCACTGCCATGGAAAGATTCAGTCTCACAGTAGCTCTGAAGATAGGTTGATAAGAATGAACAAAATTATTCATTTTGTTCATTTTGTCCATGCAAGAGATTTTTGACTTTGTCAGAAATTGCATTACCTTCCATTTCCAGGATTCCATTTTGTCATATTTTGCCATTGTTAGCTTTATGTAAATCCCCTGGAGATCAGAATTTGGATAAGCATCTCAGCTAATGCTCAACACAATCATAAGACCTATGTGGATTTCACAATTACTTTTCTATCCTTTTCCTACTCTTGTTTGTAATGTTCATCTCAGGATGATTGGAATATTTTAAGATAATAGTATTTATTTTGGAGCTCCTGGTGGCACAGTATTTGAAACTGGAAACAATGGCTAAAAGCTGGCAAATAAATATTGCAATGAGGGACAAACCAACCTTCTTGAGCCAAGCCCCTTTAATGATTCATGCTGCATTGGCTCACCCTGGAGAAGGATTAATAACACCCAGCCAGTTGAGGCGAGTTGGACCCATCCACTTCTAGCGCCAATTCAATCAAAAACTCTGATTGAATAGTCATTCACATAATAGTCACGTCTGGCCTTAAAATTCATACCTTTTCCTGACAATCCCTCTCCTTTAGCTTGTAGAGTATTGATTTATACAGGAGCACAGGAGGTTTCCTGCTCCAGCCTTCCAGACTGTGCCTGATCAGGGTCGCTGCATCCTTGGGTCCAATCGCTCGGCTCGTTTTATGAGCTTTGGATAATACACAGGTCACTAGCTGGAACACTGCACATTCATCTGATTTTCTAGCTGAATGCTAATAGGGCTTCAATATTTGTTCATTCAGCATTGTATTTCCAGTAACTGCAGTTAATAAAACTTCTTTCCCAGGAATCGTGCTGGCTAAGGGAATCAGAACAATGTTTATTCCCATATTTATTCCCAAAGCTTTTCCTTCCAGTCCTGTCCCTCGCTGACTCAGAGGTCTGTTTTGTATGAAGAAGACAAAGAAAAGGTTATATGATTATCTACAGAAAGCCAAGAAAACATACTTGGTGGCATGCCTTTTTCATTGTTACTTGGAAACCATTAAAATATTAAAATGTCTACAAAAGCAATAAAATGATCACAGGAGTATGTGGTGATATTTAATTTTCCCACAAGTTAAATATCACTGATAATTAACTGTTAGAAGTTTATTTTGAAATGACATTTCAGTAGAATATCAGACCTTTACAACATAATTAAAGGTTTTCTCATTGTAATGGTGCCCTATTCCTGGTATGAAAGCTGTTTGAAATTATCTGTCTGCTTCATAAATGATTTTTTTTTTAACCTTTTTTTTTTCCCCCCATTTAATTTGGCCATTTCTTGTTTTGTTTCTCTTTTAACTACTGATCACAGCCATCTCATTAGGTAATTTGGATCTCTAAGACAGGAAAATGGCTCACTTTTTTTATTTTAATTGTTTGATCTGGTGCTTTTCTCTGATTAGGTGGATTTTTGCTGCCAGTCTGAGAAGAGTTTGCTGTTAGTAGAGTCACTCCAGGACATGTTTTTTTTTTTACATTAGGACTGGGGATATTTAGGGAAATAGAGTCAGGTTTTACAAAGCCCTCAGTTCTTACCTGAAGTAGGCTTTTGTCACTCCTCAGATGTCACCCAAAAGGGTCATCTATTCTGTAGAGAAAATAGAAAAAAAAAGAGTCTCCTGTGTGTTGCTGTTGAAAATAGGTGTGACATAGCCAAGTGCAAATATAAAGAAATTTTATTCTAACAAAGAAATGTTTGTGGCACGACTTCCCCATTGCAGGAGATTCTTCTCTATCACCATTCAGCAAAATTGGCTAATGTCTTACAAAATAAAGGGGGCTTTGATCCCTATCAGAACATTTCTTGCTCTTTCATGATATTCTATCCAGTGTAATTCTGTCTTCTTCACATCATGACATGGTCAAGAAGCCTTGGTAGGGCATCTCACAAATCCCAGACCCGAACACTTGTCCATCAGTGTCGTGGATTAGCCACAGCAGGAGCTCAGCCCCAAACAGCTGCTCACTCACACTCACCCAGCTGGATGGGGGAGACTTGGCAGGCTTGGAGTGAGAAAATTTTTGGGGTGAGAGAAAAACCATTTAACAAGAAAAGCAAAACCTGCAAACATAAACAAAACAAAAAATTAATTCAGTGTTTTCCATTGGCAGGCAGGAAAGCCAGGAAAGCAGGGTTTCATCATGGATGACAGTGCCCTGGGGACAAATACCATCACTCTGAATGTCCCTCACTTCCTTCCTCTTCCCCTAGCTGTTATTGCTGAGCGTGGTGCCACAAATTATCGAATATCCCCGGGGTCAGCTGTCCTGGCTGTCCCCTCCCAACTCCTTGTGCAGCCCCAGCTCCTCACTGGTGGGGTGGGTGAGGAGCAGAAATGGCCTGGACTGTGTGTAAAAACTGCCCAGAAATAAGAAAAACATCCATATTTGATCAATGCAGCTTTCAGCACAAATTCAGAACACAGCCCTGAAACAGCTTCTGTGAAGAAAACGAACACTACCCCAACCAAAGTCATTTTCTCCTCTAACCCTCCTTTTAAATTTCAGTTCAAAATTGAGGCCAACATTTTCAACAGCAGCCCCTAAAATTTCATGTGTTACACAAACAGGACTGTATAAGTATTATAATCATTTTATGGACCGTCTTGAGACACCTTTGTGCATTATTATCCAGTCATGCGCTCAGAAAAGGATTTCACTCACAGTGCCTCAAGGACAGGCTGGCTCTATCAACACTGCTAAATTAGATTATACCAGAAAATGTTCCTCAAGCTACTAGACTGTTAAAGCAATCCCTGGCAATGTTTCCATGAGAAGAAACAAATATCCTCCAAGAATTTACCAAACACAGCCTGAGGTCTAGCACAGACCAGGGACTATTTCCAATAGACAACTGAAAAGCAACTGTGTCGCCTTTGAAAGAAAAGGGTTTAAGAGTGTGAATGTGAGTCATAGCATAGAGGGTGGTCTTGGTGCCAGACAACATTAAAATGTAATAGAATAAATAAAAGCCCTATGTATCCAATGTTTTGACATCCCAAGAGCAAACAGGCAGTAAGGAAGAGCAATGCAAGTTTACCTCTGGTTTCTCATCACTCTGCTGTGGTATGGCAGGAAAGAAACTGGCAGTGGAGCTGTAAAAGAGTTCATCATGCACATATTGTCTCTGAGGCATCAGAGGTGATCCAAAACACTGCCAATATGGCTTTATATAAAGGAGAGAGCAGACAGCACAGTAATTGCTGATGGGCACTAAATTCATTTCATACAGGTCACAAAACAACCTTCAAAGGATGATTCCAACCAGCAACTATTGCAATAGCAGGCACTGAGATAGGCAGAGGCTACCCTTTGCTTTTGTGGACAGGATGCACCTCTGAAACATCTTCATTTTGCAGATATTACTCACTGGAGTCCCCTAAGCTCCATGACTCTCAGATATATTTCTTATCCTTTGTGTTTTATTGGTGAAAAACTGAAATATAGAAAAAATAAAGGAAGAACAGATTATCTCAAGAGGCTTTCCATAATATTTATTTTCATCATTACTTTTGTTTCTGTTTGGTCTCCTTTTAAGAGAACTTGGCTCAGAGTTTAAGCTCTGACAAGCTGAAAAGTAATGTAAAGGGCATTAACATCCTGTAAATCTTTCCTGTGTCAGGTAATGGATGTCAGACAATCTCTTCCCAGACCTAACTGGAAGGAAATAGAGAAAAAGAACAAAAATGTACTTTACTTTTTCTTTTTTCTTTTTTTTTTTTTCTTTTTTTTTTCCCCCCCAGGAAATTCATGGTATTAGCAGTAGATTCAACCTTTTTATTTCAATATCAAACATAATCCTTGGGTCAAAAGCTAGTTATGAAGGAGTTATCCTCCAAGAATCTGGAAAGATTGGAGGGAAGTGTGCTAACTCTGCTATCTGTATTTATATTATATTCCAAACAGGGACCAGCTGGAAACATCCCATAATAACAATCACAGGATGCACAATAACATCAGAATCATCTACTGGAGCAGACACAGATGTTTTTGGAGAAGTTGAAGAGATTTATGTTATCAAATGTGAGAACAAAGGTGTTTTATTTCTTAGGTGCATTAATAAAGTTGCTTCATGGGAGCTTTCTCATGTTGACAGAAGTAGCACAGGACTGTCCAAAACACAGAAATAATCAGCCAAGTAGAGAATGAACTCAGATTTCTTAAGTATGATTAATTTTGAAGGATTTTATTTCAACGAAGTAGCTAGGGTCTTTAAAAACTTAGATGCTCAAAAATATCAGGATGCCAGGAATCTTGAAGACCTCTTACAAATCAAGCAGCGTCTTTTTCTCCATTTTACAGAAAGACAATAAAAAGCAACAGAAGCAGAAATAAAGATAATTTGTAATTAGCAAGTGACAGAAATAAACCTTCCATTTCCTGGATCCCAATGGACCTACAATCCAATAAACCACTGAACCCCCACAGTGCTATTGAAAAGATATTGGTGGATAAGTTGTGTCATAACTCACTCTCTGTCTATGAAAAAAATAATAAGGAAGATTTCATTCTAGAGGGAAAAAAAAATCCCAAAACTTAACCCCAGTCTAGCTGATCACAAGTATCTCTTAGATCTTAATACCTTTAAGTAAATGTTAAGACATTTCAATTTGGACATGTCCATTTCCACCTGCCCTTTCCTGAAGCAGTCAGCTAACTGTGTGGGACATTCAGTTGAGGACAATCAGCAAAAAAAGATTAGATGTTTTAACCTTGATTGAAAATGCTGAGACATTTCATGAAACAGCTGCACACCACACTCACCAGTAAGCCAGGTTTGACTAAATGGTGGTATTGGCCTCAACACTTTCAGCTTCTCCTCTTTCTGTTTGTTCTTTTTCTCTGTGAATGCCATATATCCCATCCCTGAAAGTGTTCAAGGCCAGGCTGGGTTGGGCTTGGAGTAACCTGGTCTAGTGGAAGGAGTCCCTGCCCATGGCAGGGGGGTTGGAACTGAATGATATTTAAGTTCTCTTCCAACCTCAAATCATTCTGTGATTTTGTGATTCCAGGGTTCTGTGACCAAGATTACAGGTAACCGCGGATTGAGAGAGATCCAAATTCACACTTCGGGAAGTTCCTAGATGCATAAGAGAAGGTGACAGGAGAGCAGAAATCTTTCAAGGAAATATTTTAAGTGTTGCTGCATTTTCCTCATCTTTCTACATCTTCACACAGGCATTATTTAGTAGAGATAAAAAAATAAACAAAGCTGCATACCTTGGAAATTCCTCCTAGGCTGTCTCAAAATAAAAATGTGATTGTCTTTAAAATGATTAAGACTAGACAGAAGGATGGACTCAGTAGCTGTGAACTTGGGCAGATTTATGTGCACAGATATCCTATTCCAGCTGATAAAGAAGCATTCATAACTGACTGCTAGATATCAATTGGAACTGTCCCTTCGTAGAAGAAAACCAAAATTATCATATATCTATGACAAAAATAGTTTAAATCTTTTTACATAAATATTGTCACAATAATTTCAGATGTTTATACTGGAAAGTATTCTTTTTCTTTCCTTTTCTTTACCTCTTCTTTTTCCTTTTTTTTTCTTTTTAATCTTAAATGTTGAGTTCAAACTCTATTTGATTCCAATCTACCACAAGTTCATAAACACATACCTCACTAAGAGGATATGAGTAAAGACCAGCAAGTAATTAAATATCTTTGCTGAACTGGTTCCTAGGAACAGAAGGATTCATTATTTCTGTTTAATGAATTTTCCTAACCTTTGGTTCTGTAGCTGTGCTCCCTCTTTATTCCCCAGAGATGCTGGCACAGGGATAGAATCGACAGCAGACGTTTGTTCTTTGACCCAGGGGTATGGCCAGAAACAAGGGCTACCAAAAGGGGTCGATAGGCACGCAGGTGCCAGGCTGTTCAGGTTTGTGTGTGAATAACTACTGCTGAAAATCAATCTGAGAGTTACTGGTGTCAAAGGCAGCAGAGCCCATTTGCAGGTAATGTGGTGATTTTCTTTCAGGCAGGTCAGACACCACAAGTAAGAATTTATGATGAAAAAGAAGCAAAAAAGGAATAAACCTATGATTATGCAAACAAGCAGAGGAGTTTTGTAACAACTGAGACACAATCAAGGGTAGGCAGAGACCAGCACAAACTCTTTGAAAAAGTAAAGGAGATTTTTAACTCAGTGAGGAGAGAATCAAAATAAAAATATGTTGGAAATAACTACAGGATGCAGAGAACCCATTTGGATTTTAAATTGTAATGATAACCATGCAATGGCATTACAGGGAACTTGAAAAGTCTAATTACCATGACGCCAGTCACCTAAGTGCAGAGTTAAGGGCTGGAAACCTGCTTCTAATCCTTCTTTTCAGTGCTTTAACCCCCCACCCACACAAAAAGAAAGGGACTAAAAGACAGGGCCAGTCAATCAGTGGTGATAACACCCCCGTACAATCAAGCAGCAGAGTCCAGGGGAGGATTAAGCATGGGGGAATAACAGGGTTATCAACTAGAGAAACTGCAAAACAGCCAAAGAAATTGTAAGGGCATAATAATAGCAAATAGCCTGGGAACAATTCTAAGCAATGAATTCCAGCAAACAAAACCTCACACTGTATTCAATCAATGTGTTTTAAGAAAATATAATGTGTCCAGTGGGTAGACCCCTGGTGTCAGAGTAAAGTGAGTTGGTGGCATAATGAGTGTTGTTACTTCTCTTTTCTGTAAATTTGATGCAATCTGTTCCTGTTTATCTTCCTAAACATACTGGGATGCTGGATTTCAGCAAAGATCAATAATTCTAAACTATGCTTTTGTACATCCAGTTAATGTATTTCTCCAAGACCCAGCTAAGAAGAAAGCTGAAATTAAAGATAGGTTTTGTCATCCGCTTTGGTAAATGCCTATCATGCTAGATCTGGTGGTAGCCTTGAGAGAGTTTGTTCTGGTTTTCACAATAAAAGAAATGTTAGAAAATACTCTCTATCTGTGAAAAATAAGTATTTCTCAAAGAGGAAATATCTTTATGAATGCAAAAATCCTCAGACAGGCTCCAGTTCCTAGAGCTCATTGGTAAGATATTAAGTGACTGTTGACTGAAGATCTGCTGTACACAACCCAACGTTGTCCAGAGCTGCTCAAACAAACATTTTAGATAGAAAACATATCACAGGCCTATGGCAAACTGGAAAGAGATTCATTCTGGAGTAGCCACCAAGCACAACCAAGGCACTTTCAGGTAAGAATAAAGTGCAAAATCTGTGTTTGACTGGCCCAAATGATAGAGGTAACATTAGAACTAAAGCCTGGTGAGCGCCCTGACCTGATCAGTGTGGGACAGATCTCTCATGTTTTCATTTCATCACAGAGCAGATACATTTTATCCTATAGAATTTTAACAGGGCAGAAAAAAGTTATTTTCCATTCTGGTCTATTTGTAACCTCAGACTTTTAGCAATTTTGGCTTTTTAATGTAAATATCTTAATAATTTTTTGCAGGTTTGGGAAATGCTAATTATCACTGCTTTAAAGTTCACAAAGCCTGACAAATGCAGGGGCTGGTCCAACAAAGCATGCACTCTGTATTGACTAAATTTAAGAGATACAGATTGAAAAACAGAATCCAAGATCAAAATTACACACCTGAGTGCCCTGCTTAGTGCTGGGTAAAAGCCACATACCCTAGACAGAAGATATTAAATAAGCTATGTAGAACAAGTTAATATCACTTCTGCATGTTGCATCTGAACTTCAGCTCTGTGTGAAACAGAGCATCTCAGTCAGATCATGGGAGGAGACTGTCCATGAACCTGGAATCCACTATGGAATAGGCACTTCTTATAACACAACTGGAGAATGAAAACACAGTTCTGTCTTTTTTTTATGTATTAATGTATGTCCTGGGTAATTCACTGTCCCCAGAAGGGGCAGGAGCTCAAAATCCCCAACCACTCCTGCATTTGATGGAGCACCAGAAGAATGAATGAGCTGAGATCTTATTCCTCCTCAGATGAGGCTCCTTACTTATCCTAAGTTTACAGTCATTAAGGAAAGGAAAAAAATATCTGGCAGGGAATGGAAAAGCAAAACTTTGAGCTGTGCTCATGTAGAAGTGAGGACTCCTGGTTTGAACTGCCTGCTTCTGTGCTCTTTCCATTTTCATCCAATGGCTCTACAGATTGATTATCAAAGGCATGACAAAAATTCAGGACTTTCCTTGTAGGAAAATATCTTAATCAGACCTGCTGGGTTTCATGTCTTCTTTGGCTCTGCAGTTTTTGCATCATTTTCTGAGCAGAGGCACTCAATGTTTTCACATTAAAAACTCACACACACACACACACACACACAGAGACAGGAATGGAAGCCAGATCTCTTTTTTTATATCTGCATTTAACAAATGAAGCACTTACAATCACTAATGTTTTTTACAATCACTAATGGTCAGTGCCCCGGCCCTATTAACCTATATTTGCTATTTTCTTGTCTGTTTTAAAGCTGTCAAGGATCTGATGTATTGTATGGCCCAGTGTCCAAAGGCAAATTCAGATGCAGTGAATATTCTATATCCCAGAAGCCTTGGAAACAACCAGGTCTAAGGTATCTGGTTAGCTTTGAACTCTACAAAGTTTGGTGATAAATACATACACCTAAATCATATTTTACACGGCAACATCATTGTTCATAAAAATTTATAAATGTTACTGTGAGAAATCTTGAGAGAAAGAGGAAATCAAACCACATCTTTCAGCTTCCTTGGCACAAAAAGGAGCTCTAGGTGTCTCTTGCCTTTCAGACACATACTAATAGAAGTGCCAAAAAGAAACCTCTCCTTAAGAGGTCTTGACAAGAACCACTAGAAATTCAGAGCAGTGAGGCATTGCTAGAGTTGTATAATGGCTAAAAGGCAATAGGCATTTTAAATAATTTGCTAAAAGTTATTTGTGCAAAGTGAGAAAACTCTGCTGAGAAGCACATATAGAGCCATGCTTAAATGGCTTCTAGAAAATTTCTCATAATTCAAATTTGAACTAAATGTTTTCAGTCCATAAAAAGCAACTTCTGTCTGCCTCTTGATTTAAAAACAAATCCATAATTTTTTGATTACACTAATTGCAATGCAGTTTAATTCCTCCCTTATTCCTCAGCCACTGGGGATCACAAACACATTGCCTTCAATTTTGCCTGAACAACATGCTTGACTTCAAATTATGGACATAGAGAGATTGCATTCTAAGTAATTTCATACTCTTCATAAGCAGAATAATGAGTTTTCATTGTAAGAGATCCACAGCATGAAGCCTTCCATTTGAGAGAAAGCCATGTATGATGGGGTACCATCAGGACACCAGGAAGAAAAATAAAGCTGGATGGCTAAAACCTAAAGATTTATCTTATTTTCCTAGATCCATTTGATGTACCTTATGGCCATTGGAAAAGGTAACTGTCACATTCAGAGTTTTAGGAAGAACCCTATGAGAAACTCAGGACTATTCTTGTTAAAACTAGCTTCTTATTACCATTAGAATGTGAACAGTCTGACTGAGATTCCTTTAACTCTCCCTCCCTACAATCTCTTTTTCTGTTAATTAATCTATCTGCTGTCTCATCATAGCTGGAAGCTTTGATTCACCGTTCCTATTAATTGTCACATATTGCACTACAACCACAGTACAGGGTAGGACAGAACTGTGAAAGCAGAAAGTGCCTGGAAGACAACTGAATTTTAGGAGCAATGGTAGGAAGAAAAGTACTCCTTCCTTGGAAAAAAACATGTTTCAGAAGAGTGATGTTGTTCAAATACTGACTGGTCTGAATATTGCTCATTGTAATCAGTTTTCCCTCCAATATACAACTCCTCTTCATATTAGTTTCTGTTGGTATTTGGGGTTTGTTTCTGGGCACAGATCATAGGCAGTTGCCCAGGGTCACAAACTATTATTATACTAAGGTTGAGCTTTAATTAATGTGTATTTAATTCTGATATACTTCTTGCACAGATGTTTGGGTCCCGTTCCACAAGCTCCATGCACGTCCAGAGTGAAGCTGTATTTGTCAGAGTCGGTGTAAAACCACAATAGCTCCAATTTCTAAGCTCAATCTTTAGCTCCATTTTCTGTCCTCATAGTCATCACCAAAAGTCAGAAAAAAGCCTCAGTTTTCTATGTCCTCCATGGTAGTTCTTTATAGAGTAGAACAACAGTACAAAAGGAGACTTTCATTCCCCCAACAAAACCAGCTCACCTTTTTCCCAAAGTCTTTCTCTCAAATTGCCCAACATGGATCTCAAAGAACTTTTTTATTTACTTAGTCCTTGAGGTATTATTTACTGCCTCCCTGAGGTGTTGGCAGCCCTTTTCCAAGCTCCACTCTCCCAGTCAGTGATGGGGGAATTATTTAACTAAATGTAGAGAACTGTAGTTAGACGTCCAATCCTGAGTGAGGCACTCTGGGCTCTGTCCAGGATCAGAGGTAATGAAGATCTGTCTTTAGAACATGGTCCATTTGGACTTTTTGGTCTTCTCTCAGATGCAACTAACCACATCCTGGAAATAAGAGTCTCTACCCAGAAACAGGCTTAGAAAATTGATATTGTTCTTCATGGACAAGAGAAGACTCTGGGGTAACCACAGTGAAAATTTTCAGTACTTGAAGGGAGCCTACAGAAAATCAGGAGAGGGATTTTTTACAAGGGTGTGTGGTGACAGAACAAGGAAGAATGGCTTTAAACTGAGTGAGAGTAGGTTTAGATTGGATACTAGGGAGAAATTCTTTACTGTGAGGATGTTGAGGTCCCAGCACAGGTTGTGCAGAGAAGCTGTGGCTGTTTCATCTCTGGAAGTGTTCAAGGCCATGTTGGACAAGTCTGGTCTAGTGTAAGGTTCACTTCTGGTAAAAAACATCCTGTGATATTTTCCTCATTGCATTGATAATTGTATTAAAATTGAGAGCTCCCAGTTTACAGCACACAACTTTTGATACACCCATCAACCATCCTTACAAAGAATATGATTATTCCTTTATGCATCCCATGTTCAAACAGCTGGACATTGATTTGAAATTTGAATTTACTTGATTTGCAAGTAAATTTTAAATCACAGTAGTTAATAAACTGTTCCACTAAGGAAAAATAATAGCTCTCCCAATTGATAAATACACCCACTAAGCAAACTCATCAGTGTAAAATGTGGTGGTGGTGTTTCCTCAAGGAGAGGCAGCCTTGCTTTTTAGGTTTTTTTCTCTGGGCTTCCAGTTTGGCCATGATAAAATTGTTGCTTTCTTCAAAGTTTTCTTCTTCAGGTACTCACCTTGTTTTGGTCTGGACTTGTTGCTCATTGGAACTATGGATCTAATGACTTGGAAATCTGCAAAGACTTTGCAAGGGTTATGAAGTGACTCAGAAGAAAAGCAGGAACAACACAACCACTCAGGCAGCTCCAGCTCATGGTCTTTCTTGGAGGCTCTTTGCCTGGCTTTAAGTACTTACGTGACCATCATCACTCAATCTTTCTTAACAAGAACATTTTTCATTACTATTATTTTAGAAGTGTTTTGTAATAACTCAGAAGTACTCCAAAAAAAAAAAATGAAATATCCCTTTTTATTTTTTTCCCCTTCACCCAAAATACATGTTTCCTTCCACTGTGTACAATCTGTTTCTGTGGCAGTGGCTTGAGTTTCCTTGGAAACGGCTGCAGGTCAGACCATGATTGGTTGTGTTGTCAGCTTGATTGCAGTGTTTCAGGCAGAGGGACCTCTAAGTGCAGCTCTGAAGCAAGTAAATAGGGGGCTATCCGAGGGCTTTGCATTAGTGGTCTGAAAGAAACCACACAGATGGCATTTGGGTGTGTGTGTGACACAGGGGCACTGGTTTGAAGAGAACAGGAGACAGCAAGGGATGAAAAAAGAGCCAAATGAGATGTGTTGGCAGGATGGCTGGGATGGAGAAGTTTGGCTGCAGTGAAAACTGCCGTGGTCTCGTCTCTCACAGAAGGGGCAGCTGACAGCAGGGTGCTGTGGTGGTCTGGACCATGAGTCCCTCGGTTACTGGGACTGGAATGCTTTGTTTCCTCTTTGATTCTACCAGTTGCACTGAAAATTTTCTAAGGCACACAGATACCTTAATACAGTATTAGGAGGGAAAAAGAAAGAAGGATATTTTCCACAGTAGTGTCTAGGAGTCAGTAAATTAAAATAAATAATTATAGACAAGAGTAGCAGGTTTATATCCTGCAAACTTTGGGGAGGAGAGCAAATTGCCTACAGGGGCATCCCTGAAGCTGCTTAGTTTATGAACCAAGTACAGTAAAACCACACAGGAAGAGCCTACACACTGAGAAGAAAAGTGGAATGGTGGGAACAGCATTCCAGAAGGGATCCCTGAGCTCATTCCCTTTTCCACCTGTGCAAGTACATGTGTACTGAAAATCTTCCTGGGCTCGTATGTGAGCACAGTCACATTCACAGTTTGGCAGTCAAATCCCCTGTGAAATTTCTGAAACATCGTTTCTACAGAGTATTCAGAGTGAACCTGGTCTTTCAAGGCTTTGCCTTGCTTTGCCTTAATTTCCCTCCTGTTGCCTCAACTCCACATAAAATAAGGTTTAATTTTAAACTTCAACAGCACAACAGTGGTGTGCACTTCTGAACCACTCTGCCAGATAAACTTCCACATGGTGATTATGTTCTGTTCTCACTCCTTAATGTACTTGATAAATTCTTTGGCAGGCAGACATGCCAGTGCCCAATAACCTACTGTGAACCTACAGACTAAAAAAAAGAGAGAGAAGAAAAAATGTTGTTGCTTTTCTTCCATGTGTGCAGTTTCATTTATTTTTCTCCCTGCTTCACAAGCAGATCACTTTCCGTTAATTAAGTAAAAAGTACTTAGTGGAATCGATCTGAATTCAGGTCTAAGAGCACTTGCTAATTCTCCTGTTAGTTTTAGGAAGCTGGTGGCAAAAAACATCTATCAAGACAAATTTGTGCAGGCACCACCCATGGCAAGAGTCACAGCCAAATGTCTGCAGTTAAACAACTTGCCTGTGTGTCATCTGAGCACCAGGGACCGCAAGCATCCTTCAGCCTATGGAAAAATGCAGGTTAATGCCACCTGATAAAACCTGCTATGAAATGGATGAAGAAAAACCCAAAATCCCATTTGTCATTATTTTTATGGACCTGTGCACAGATTATCTCAGTTGACCTGGCACAGAGTAATCAAATAAATTATATTTAACAAGCACAGCCCGTGGTGACAGGCAGATTTCAGCCCACGATGAAAGATCAACCCCACTCTGACATTTCAGGGTTAAACAGGAAAGGGAGGAAGGGGAGGCCAGACAGGGAGAGAAAGGCACCCATCTGCTGTCACACAGAAAAGAAGCAACAAGTTAAAGGAGAATAAAACCCTCTTGATTTCTTCTCTAGTGCTGTCCTCTGTTAACAGTGCTGCTCTTCTTTTAATAGGGTATCACTCTTTTTCAAGCAGATGTACAGCTCTCATTAGAGATAATCTTCCATGCTCCTCATATTTCCTTTCCCAGCTTTAGACAGATAACATTAGTTACTGTCCTTTTATTGCATTGTTTCATTTTGTGTAGTCAAAGAACTATCTGCATTACAATAATCTATGTATGTCAAATGGGATTAGGAAGGAAATGGAATGAATTAGCCAGAGTTACACAGTAAATAATTGAGGAATTTTTTAACAGGAAAATGCATCACTATAATTATGCAGGTAACACCAATTAATGTTTTGCATTGAAACTTTTTTAATCTTTACTGTAGACAAAATTAAATGACACAGTAATTATTCTTTTTCCTTAATAATATCTTTCTCTGTAAAAGAAATACATATTCCATGCAATGCATTTGCTAGCATCCTTTATATGGTACATAGAGGGAGCTGTTGGCATAGGTTTATTAGACCAGTCACTGTGAAAATTTTCCATTATTACCAAACCCTTTATAAGATTTCATTATTACTTTAACTGAAAAAATCATACTGTCATCATCAATATATGAACAAAAAGAATCTCACCAGTTTTAGGCCCATAAAGAACATACAAACTGTAATACAATATTCTGCTTTTTGCTGGACCTTGGATTCATTAGTATATGAACTCCAATAAAAACAAAAAAAAAAGTTTTTTTCTATCTATAAATAGAAAAGTAGGGAATATTAGCTTTACAATTTCTAAAGTATATGAAAACATGTAAATGAGACAACTGTACATATTCCAATGTTCATGTATGAGACTCTCTTCTATTATTTCTAATACTGCAGAACAGTCTGAAAGATGCAATCTTTGTCCTCAATAGAGTGCAGGGAGACTGCTATCCCTGTCTCTTACTCTCTCTTTTTCAGGAATCTCACTAAAACAAGGGGTAGGAAAAGATTTAAAGGGAAAGCTCTTGCTCTATGAGTAGTTTAGATGCTGTTAATTCCTCGTGTAAATGCAGCAGGAATCTTACTCTACAATTTTTTTTCTCCTCACATTAACATCTAAAATTCTCACTAGTTTGCCCTCAGGATAAGTATAAACGTTTAAAATTTGCAAAAACAGATTAACAAATGTACATTATATGAATGGGACAGTTGCAAGAGTTGTCACTGGTTGAGAAAGAGTGCTTTTTAATAGTGAAATATAAAAAGGAAACCACATTTTTTTCCAAAACTTACAAAATGCTTTGTTAATTTTTTCGTCCATCACATTTCATTGCTGAAATTCTATAGGTTTCCAAATTCCTTGTGCCATTTGCAGTGCTGAAATCCTGAAATCATAACTATTCCCTCTGCAGTCCTAGTTCAGAAAACCCCAAACAGGAAGTTCTTGATATGACAGAAATTTACTTCCCTTGAGATGTTTGGCAAAACTCACAGCTTCAAAACGCAAGGCAACCTTGGCATTTTTACCCAGATTAGGGCTGAGTGTTTTAAGGTTTATACCAGAGCTGGACATCACAAAGAAATAACATTTATACATTTTGTTAGATAATCTTAGAGTTTAGAAGCATCTTAAGCCCTTAATGTGATTGGCATGTCATGCACTGAAAAGGCTGAACAATTACAGCAGGGTCACTTAATTTCCCAGCAAGCACACAGCTGTAACATTGGATGTACATGGTCACTTATCCATTTTTCATTTGACTTGTAAATGGATTCCATTTAGCACTGAACAAAAAGGAAGTTATTTACAATGCCTATTCTGTTCCCAATCTCCTCTTCATTTCAATCAGTGAGAGGTTTGACTGCCTTTGATACAAGCAAGAAGGAGCCCTTCGTTTCAGCTCATGTAAATGCAATTTTGTTTGCTATTCTACCTTAATGGCAGGAATAACAAGGACTACTGAATGATTTGTGTCTACCTCAAATTTTATAACTATCTGATACTTTAAATTAAAAATTGTAATTTTTACTTGTGGCCTCAGTTCATGATACTTAAGCAGAATTTAACTTCAGTGCATGTGCATTCCCAGGGATTTAAATAAAACTATCTGTATATTTAAAGATAACTTCACACTTTTTAAACAGCAATCGAAGCTGTTGCCAAGATTTCTGCTTTAACAAGCACACAATGTCTGAAGAACCCATTTATTTATTCAGCAACTTGCTTTTTAGACCAAGTGCTTTTAAATCATCCAAATGGATGTTGCGTTTGTTTTGTATTTTCATTGCTAATACAATATTTGAAACCATGGTTCCCCTAGAGCAATTTATGAAGGAGGAGAAGGGGCTATTTGGTTTAGTGTAGAAGTATCAAAAAATAAAAAATGGAAATTTTTATAATTGAGCTATTTCATGTTTGGAAGAAAACTAAAAGCTAATCTTAACTAAAGTGCTTTCGTTTCAGTTCATGACACTAACAGCTGCTGTAATTGTAGTGTTGAGGCAAAGAAGTTCTGTATTGTGAAAAATATACACTAAATTGTTTCTAAGTATCTCAGAAGATCTTACCTTCTGCCAGAAGATTTATATAGTCACAGTGCATTTATTTTTCACTGAACTGTCTTCTCCATAGCAACGAATCACAAAAATGTATATGTACTTATTGTGGAAAAAGTCAAACTACACAGGCAGCCCTTACAATTCCTTAGCTGTCCATCAAGTGAATCATAGAATCAAAAAATGGTTTGTGTTGGAAGAGATCTTAAAGATCACCCAGTTCTGACACATCTGTTGTGAGCAGACACCCCCACTGGATCAGGCTCCAAGCCCCATCCAGCTTGACATTGGACACACGCAGGGATGGGGCAGCCACAACCTCACTGACCAAGAATGAACTTGAGGATCTGAAGTGTTTCAAAGCATTTCTATCAATCTGCTCCCTCCTGGGCTGGGCCAGGAGCAGGTGATGATTAATGACAGACATCACAGGAGAATGAGACTGTGTGGAATTTTATTACCCGTGGCTGGGAGATGCATCACGGTAACTGAAGACCAATGGATAAGGATTGAGGATGTTGGTAGCTGGTAGGTGGCGTTGGAGACTGCTTTTTTGGCAGCTTTTCCATAGTCTTTGCTAAATAAAGGGAAATAAGATACTAATGGTCCTTCATTTAATCTTTGGACACAAGCAGGAAACACATCTGCACCTCATCCTGACCATTGTTTCTCCAATTTACTCAGAGCACTTTTTTTCCTCTTCATTTCACAGAACTCCACTTTTCCATCATTACTGTTTTATTTAATCATAAATATGGACTGAAAATTATATAGACCTAGGGATTATGTACATCTTCCAAAATTCTGGGCACTGGCTGAAAGTTCTGACTTTATGTTCTTTAACTTCTATTGGGAAAAAGCTTTGGTAGGGGAGACCTCAGTTTCTCAGTTCTGCTTCTTGTTCTTAGTGAACAGGAAAATACTGGTATTAAATATGTAGTTCAGAATAAAGTATAAAAAATCTAAATTAGTTTATGAATTTTTAGATGACTTCTAAATTAACCTTGATAATACTGATTTTGGCTGAATAGAAACATTAGACAGGAAATATTTTACTGTTCATGGAGACTTTTTTGTTTCCTGTTTTTTTCCAGCCCAGTACTGCCTCAACATTTTCTCCACTTGATGTAGAACCAGGGACTTGAACTTAAAACTCCTCCACCACCAATGAAATCACCAGACAATTGGGACAGCTCAGATAATTTTCACTAATTTTGTCCTGTTAGAACTCTTCCATTTTAAATGAATGATACACTCACCTTTCTTGTAGTTAGCTAAAGCAGTTATCCCAAATTGATGGTTTAGATGATTTTTTTTCCTTTTTCCTAAAACCTCTTTCAAAGATCCATGATTAGTAAGCAAATAAGAGTGGAAATGCAAATTGCTGTTGAAAAAATTAATTCTTTTCACATTCTATTTAAAGAAGAAGTTCAAGGAGAATGCTTTGCTGAGGGGAAAGTAAAATTAGAACTTTCTTAAGGCACACTGCAAATTCTTAGAATTTATTGACTTCGATGCTTTAGTGTGGAGTCTATAAATACATGTCCCATTCTGTGCAATTAACAGCACAACCTCTTCAAGAAATATAAATCACTGTGTTTGTGTTTCCCATGTTTGTGAAGTTTCCTTTCTTTAATCTCCCATTTATAATCAGGTATGACTTCATAGAGAACTATTCATTTTTGGATCATCTTTTCAGTCATATGCTTCAGAGAGAGCACAGATGGCCCAATAAAGGGTACTTCTGTACTACTCCCATAGTGTAAAAACTCAATTGCTTAGATAGAATTTAATGAAGACTCACAATAATCTGATATTATCCCAAAATCAGGACAAATAAATGAGAGTAAAGCAAACCAGTCATCCAAAATAGTTTTGTCCCAGCAATTTTGCATTTCAGTAAAGTTTGAATCCTGTCTTTAAATGCATAGAGCACCATTTAAATGGAGTTCAGCACACTGAAAAGAAATCTTCAGGAGGATCCCTGCATTCAATCCAATACTTCTACTCTTGTAGTACCTCTTTCTGGTGATGTTAATAGTTATAACATACCTATCATTCCTTTTTTGTCACTCTTTTCCTATACCACACTTAAAGTAAACTTAAAAATTCAAATAATTTCCCATCAGTTTTTTTTAAACTTATAGCACCTTGTCTGAGGGCTGTGTAAACTTTGATCATGATGTCACAACATTTTCTGTCCTAGAGAAATTAGTTTTTCATCATTTTTCACCTAGAGGAGTGAGAAAGAGATAAGATTATGTGTGCAGCACTCAAATCTCACCAGCATCAATGGTAAGAATAAGTCCAAGAACATATATTAATATTAGGATCTTGGTATTGATTTTTCAGTGTTATTCAAACCACTAATAAGGAACTGAATGTGATCATTGAGCATTCAAATTTTAAATAATCAGGAGATTTATAGGAAACAGAAAATTTAGTTGGTTTTGCAGTTGTAAAGACCAAAAGGAGTTTCTTTTAGGCAAAATAGAAACATGTAAAACACAGACATATTCTCTGCAATGGTGGTGTAGATTCCCTCAGAAGGTTGTTTAGGGAGCATGGCCTGCTTGTCTTGAGTGTTACTGTAGGATGATGTGAATCACCAAAGTCCATTGGCCAGAACAGGACTGAATCTTGAACTAAAAACTAACTATTGCACAGCTGAATTTGGATGGAATGAAAGCAGCTCCTTACAATAACAGGGGCTTCCAGATGCAGCTTCACCAGGTGTCTTCACTCACTGTCAGGTTCATAAGAAACTTCAAGATACAGAAGAATCACAGGCTGATAGAATGTGTTTGGTTGGAAGGGACCTTAAATCCCATTCAGTTCCAGCCCTCCTGCTGTGGGCAGGGACATCTTCCACTATCCCAGGTTGCTCAGAGACACACACAGTCTGGCCTTGAACACTTCCAGGGATGGGGCATCCAGAGCTTCTCTGGCCAACCTGTTCCAGGACCTCAGCACCCTCACAGTCAGGAATTTCTTCCTAAAGCTGATCAAAACCTACTCTCCCATTCAGTTTAAAACCATTCTCCCTTGTCCTGTCACTAATGACCTTGTCAAAAGTCCCTCTGTAACTCTCTTCTAGTACCAAAGGCTGCTCCAGAGCCTTCTCTTCTCCAGTCTGAACAACCCCAAACTTCCTGAGCCCTTCACTGAGTTTATCGATCTGAGATCTTTAAAAACCACAACAGTTTAGCTGCTCTTTGTACAATCCCTCGTCTTTCAGATGATGTCAGCATCAGAGGCAGGTTATAATAAATCTCAAAATAAAGTCCAAGACTCACAGAACCTCTTAGGTGGGCCCTAACAGCATTTATGTTGGAGCTTGGAGACTTGAGCTTGGATGTTTGTTGAACTTCTGAGTGAAGTATTATTTAACATGACTTGTTCAATTTTGTTCCTCTCAACAATGTTGTGATAATTTGTTCAGAAGTGCAATGCCCTACATAGAGTAGTATTGAAAGATATAATCCTACAATCTCCTTCTGACCTTCTGACACCTGATTCTGTTTTCTTCATCTTTTCCCTCAATAATCCCAAAAGTGGAAATTTTCCAGGAGGGAGATCCAAGCAGTACTTGAACCAGTTCTTAGAAACATTCTTCACACACAGCACAACATGGTCCTTATAAAAATGTTACTAACTTCTCATAACTTTAGTATTAGCACAACATTCTCAAGATGTATCTTATATAGCAACATGTCTCTGGATATCATCCTTAGTGTGTCACAAAATCCTCATCGCTCTTGTTTTGTAATCTCCAAGTTAAATTGTACTGTAAACTCTTCTGTTGTCACAGTGACTTCTATATCTGTGAAGGTATAACAGCTCTTGAAAAGTTAGAAATTTCTAAATGTTACCTCATATAGCAATATATTTCCACAGAAATACATTAATATATCTATTAATTATTTTTTCTTTGGATGATCTTAAATGTTGGTAGGGTAATTTAACATTCCAGTCTTTGAATTGTGGTGTTAATTTCCCATCATGTGAAGAGAGCAGAACTTACAATTCTGCTCTTGTTTTTATTTTTTTTAAGCACAAGTCCCAGGTGTTTCATTTTTAAAAGATGTTACAGCAATAAAAATGTTATTAAAGTGTCTTTGTTCATGCTGTTATAGTTGAGGTTGTGTCAGCATTTCCATTACAAGCTCATCTTTTTCAGAGAAAATGCTCTGGTCCATTGGGTAAATAACACATGTTTTCTATGACACACACACACAGGAAAGCTAGAAATATTAAAGGATAAAATTGTTTAGGATCCTATCTTAATTTCATATAGTGTATGTTAAGTTGTTATTTTTCCCCATGAATGAATAAATCAAGTATTACCTGCCACTGATCACAATGTCCTTGTACCACAAACTATGTTATCATCATTTTTTACATAGACTTTTTATTTTTTTTAATTAAAATCTGGAGAAAATATATTTCTCATTACCATCATGCATACTTATCACTAGGACAATGCTTTAAAAGTTCAGCTAAGCCTTAGAATTGTGGTGGAAATTAAGATGTGGTGGGTCCCTAAAAGACAGGTCAAAACCAAAGTTTTGGGAGGTCATATTTTGGTTATATTTGGAGTGCCCACCACAGCTGAAAGAAGATCTTAGGTGTTTCAGACTTTGTGCAGCACCATGTAACTACTCCAAATGGTAGGCAACTTTTGATACCCCTGTCTGAAGTGAGACAAGACTGTGAAAAGGAATCAGAAACCAGCAGAGCCTTCCTTGCAGGCAGCTGATGAATAGGACGCACCTCAGTCTATTATTTTATGAGCTAAATCTGCCTTTTCAAGAGGCAGCTCACAGACCTTTTATAGGTTTACATGTTTTCCATCTTTCATTACAATTTCTAGACACCATTCCCACTGTTAATAACAACACATCTGTTAAACTGAATCCTGAGCTCTTTCCCTGCTCTGGGGCTGTGAACCTGTAGTTTGATGAGCTTTTTGGTTATTGTTGTGATCCTCTCATTTTTTCACATCCCTCCTGCTTCATCTGACCCTGTAGAAGGTCACATTCCATAAGAGAAGCTTGGAAAATAAGTGGTTTGAATTTCACACCCAAACTCCTCACTCAGTATTTGTTCCAAAAACAAACACTGTCTTTAATACAAGGGATCGCTGAGCTTGATCTCACTTAGTAGAGGAGGCCAAAAGCATCACAGCCTCGGGCTTATTTTTGTTGTTCTTGTTTATTAATCTCTGAATCCTTTAAGACCAAGTATCTTATTGCATCCAGGTTTATTGTAGAAATACTGAGAAGTTACTTCTGGAAATTGGGATTCTGGTGTGCCAGAAACATACAAGAGGAGATTTTTCTTATCTATCTTGGATAAGAAAAGAGTTAAGAAAGATTTTCAATGGAGACATAAATAGAGCAGAAAAATGGAGAGGAATATTTCCACCATCTTTTGAACACAAGGAAGAGTCAGATATTACACCTTAAGCCAAATTGCAAGTGATAGAGCTGTAAAAATGTCTATGTTCGTCCTGTAGCCAAATCTCATCTTAACACAAAATCTCTTGTATTTAAAGATTAAGAATTCACAAAGAGGAGATTCATTTGGCTCATTTAAACTTTTATGTCTATCATCATATTGTGATTTCCTAATTTTAGCATTATTTTCCCTTGTCCAAGACATGTTTTCCAGGCTCATCATTCATCTGGTATACTGATTAAAAAGCTTTTCCTTTGTCTGTTCATTTCAATATTTAATACCAAGTTCTGTGATTAGGTGCAGCTATTTTTTCTTATCTCCTCGTGACTTTTGTGAAAGGATAACTACTCAATTTGAGGATATAGGTTGCTGTTTTCTTCCTCCAAATTAAGTCCTGTCCTAAGCATATGGTTTCATCACTAATAATGGGCCAAAGGGGTCAATCTTTTTCCAGAGATTCACAGATGTTGTGAGCAAGGTCCTCCTATCTCAGGATAATTTAATTTGCAGGTGCTTAAGAACAACAAATCCAAAGCAAGCTATTCATGACTTAAATACAAGTTATTGTGAATATTTTTCTTTAAATCCAGTTTTCTGGAATGAAGTATTTTTGGCATTGGCAGTTCTCATAAAGAAAACGCTAATGATTTTCTTCTGAGAATGATATGTGGATAATTAAGATAATGTTTTTAGCAATCTGAAGTGTGTAACTGCCTTTATACAATGTAAACTTGTTTTAGTTTGGTTTTTTTGGGGTTTTTTTCACCCTTCATATATTTAATTTAACTGAGTAACAAAAGAGTATAAAGAAATAGGATGGTTTGCATAATTACACAGCTACTTCAAAATTATATTCTGGAGTCTTTTTTAATCTTTCACTTAGAAATTTTCTCCATAACTGAGCCTTTTAAGATCCTTTTCTTCCCTCCTAGCTGCATTAAGCGTCTCTGTCTAAGAAGGAAGCATTGGCTTTTGGTTCATAAAGGTGTATGGAAACAGTGAGGCACTAAAAATATGCATAGCTGTGTATGTTCTCTGTATAACATGTACGTGGATTTGTGTGTGAATACATGAGCACATTTGCACATACAAGAAATATTTAATCAGCTGTTAGACCTTGAAAGCATAATCATATTTAAAAGTCACTTATTTTGAAGTTACACTGGAGAGTGGTTATTAATAACTTTGATAAATTGAGGAAAGCTTTGATAGCATAAAGGAAGTGGAGGGATTTTTTCTGATGAGTTTCTGAGTACTGGTGGAGAATAAACCATGGTGGGCGGGGGTTATGTGTCATTCCTGATATTACTTAACAAGAGCTGCAAGCACCAATGCTCAGTTTAAGACATTGTCGTGGTTTTAAACATATTTTATTGGTGAAAGAGAGGAAAACTGACAGAAACAACTCCAATTGAAAATGTTGCTTTAGTCTCTCAAACGTTTTCCTCTAGATCCCGGTGCCCCTCTTGTGCCTTAATCCTCTGCAGCTGCTCAGTGCTGTTTGTGAGGAGCTGCTGCAGGACAAATCTGACTCGGCAGCTGTGCAAGGGCCAGCCTGCATCACTCAGCTGCCAGCATTCAGCCTCAGAGAGGAAGGATGTGTCTGCTCTCAGGTTGTACTCATTGTTCTCAGGAAGGGAATTTCTGGTCTCAGCCTTTGCCTACTTGCTCAGAGATGTGAAACGGAGAGAGGAAACCTTGAGAAATTGCTACACAAAGCTGTAGTTGTCCCTACACTGGACAAAATGTTTGAGCAAAATATTTGTTCTGCTTTTGTATCAGACAACCTGATGTTGTGTGTAAAAATTAGTGCTAATATTTCCACCCACTCTTTCTAAAAGAACAATATTTTTGAGGTTTTATTTTGTGTAAAGTGTCTGCATTTTTTTTTTTTCATGTAAACTCTAAAACCTGAGTATCTTCAAGGTTTTAATGTATCCAGTTGTCCTCTGTTTCTTTTTCCAGAACTAACCAACACTCTCCATTGAGAAGTTTAAGAGAAATTGTTTCTCACTTGAAATTCTCTTTAGGGAACTGTTCTGACAGTGACAAAACTCCTGCTGTGAAGCACTTCTCAGAACAGTCAGATTTATACCCTCAATAATGCTCTGATGAGATCCCACCTGGGGTCCTGGGGGTCCCCAGCACAGGAAGGACAGACACCTGTTAGAGAGGATCCAGAGGAGGCCACCAAGATGATCAAAGGGCTGGAGCACCCCTGCTGTGAGGAAAGGCTGAGAGAACTGGGATTGTTCAGCCTGGAAAGGAGAAGGTTTGGGGTGACCCCATTGCAGCCTTCCATGGCCTGAAGGGAGCTGACAGGAAAGATGGAGAGAGACATTTTGCAAGAGTATGTGATGACAAGACAAGGGGAAATGGCTTCAAACTAAAGAGAGTAGGTTTAGATGGGATATGAGGAAGAAATTCTTCACTGTGAGGATGTGGAGGCCCTGGCATAAATTCCCCAGAGAAGCTGTGGCTGCCCCATCCCTGGAAGTGTCCAAGGCCAGGTTGGATGGGGCTTGGAGCAGCCTGGGATAGTGGAAGGTGTCTCTGCCCATGGCAGGGATTGGAACTGAATGAGCTTTAAGGTCCTTTCCAACCCAAACCATTCTGGTTCTCTGATCCTTAGTGCAAACACAGTGACACACGTTCCCATGGATTTCATGGTGCACTGGGTGCATATGAAAGGAATTGCAAGCACTCAAGGAACCTTTTGCCTTTAAAGTGAGTAACTTAAAATTAAATCTTTTTAAATAAAACTTTTGCATTCCTGAGCAAAGAGAAAATTGGTAATCCACGCTGGTAGTTATCAACACGCAGCCTTGTCTCGGAAGGGAGCATGTTTTGTGTCTGTCAGATCCTGGCTTACATAAAGCTTGCTGCAACTCCAGAGAATTGTAGATCTTGCAGATCAACTCTATTTAGAAACAGCTGAGACATAGAGGAGTAATTTTAGTGTAATTTTGCCGGTTTTTGTAACATTCTGTTGCAAAGAATGACAAAGCTGAACTCAGAGTGATTTATTGAGAATTTAGATCATGTTCAGTATTTCCACTTACAAAAGTCAATTTATCCATAGGTGTCTCTGGGTACCTTTCAGAGAAGAAAAAGGACTGTTTTCCACATTTCATAAACAGGTGATGTTTGAAAGCATCCAAATAGGCTATTTCTCCCCCATTTACACAGAATGCCCTCAACTTTGTCTCTGCCCTGAGGTTGCAAAGAGATTATCTTTTAGGTCCTTTTTATATGATTCAGTGAACCAGGGGTGAGAGTAGAAACTTTGGCCTCTTTATCTGTAGAGGCTCCAGACAGACAATTGTGTTGGCTGTAAAAACAGCCAAGACTACTTAGATTTAAAATTATTAACCCTCCTGCTTGCAATTCCTCTACTAACAAAGCATATACACAGTGTTCAACTGGAAAACTGCAGAGCATGACAGTCAATGTGTTGCTATAATACTTGTTGTTATGAATTAATTAGCTGATTTACATTTATATAGCACACTTCATGCAGAAGCAACACATGGCATTATACACTTAAACTACATTACAATTAAACAGAAATTCTGCTAGAGAAGTCAAGACAAGGCGTCCAAAATAAACCACACAAAAAATCCTAAAATATTAAATTTCTCATAGCTCTTATGGGAAGCAGCTTATTTAAAAAAAAAAATCAAATCTTTAAGAAAGGGCAAGTACAAGTCTCAATTACAAGGACAGTGACTGATCAGCTGTTCAGGGAGGTAAGTGGAGATGAAAACAAGATGTGAAGAGTATACAAGCACTGTAAAAATAATTATTATGCATTTGACAGAAAGCCTGTGCAGCATCCTCCACATCCATGTGAAAAGTGGCCATTCTAGGTGCTGAATTTTGTGCAAACCAGGGATTTACACAATGCGTGGTCAATGAAGGCTGCAAACATAAAGTGGCAGTAATCCAACTGTGGTGCTACAAAATGTGAGTCAGGAGCTGTGCATCCCACTGAGACACAAATGTTCTTAACCCACTGAATTCCTGAGATGACTAAAATGAAGTCTGAACATCACAGCTCACTTCAGCTGATTAGGAAATTAAAATTCCACTCCCAGCCAAACTTTGAGTGAAGAATCATTGTTGAAAGAGTTATTTGATGTAAGCAAAAGAGGAAAAAAAATTATCTGACTTAGACAGTTAGGAAAGAAAAATTTAAAAGATCCAAAGTTTGACTTCTGACAAAAGACATTAAAAAATAAAAGACACATCATTAGAGGATAAAATTATTTTTAGAGACTTCACTATGAAAATATTAGGATGCTGTGTCTTCTTTAACTCTCTTAGAAAGAGTGAAATATATGAGACACTTCTTTCTGTCTCTGGAACTGAAGGAAGGTTCCCGGCCAGAGTTTTCAGATGTTAGCACTGACTGAGCCTTTTCTCCAGGAATGTGTTTCTCTGGGTTCTTCCAATGTCTTATATATTCTTAAGCATAATTTTTGACTGATGGAAGTTTCCCTTTTCAACCAAACTCAGTTCCTTCATTTACCACTTACTGTTTGATTAAGTTCTCGTTCCAGTGAGTGCTAATTTTGCACACTACAAATAAAAGGTATTAAAGGATATGATCCTAATCAATGTGACTTTTTCAAAGCAAAGTGAACTTCTAATTAACCATATTTGGGGTGAAAACATGTTTTTCAAAAAATAAGTGTTTTTCCAGAGCTGTTTTTCTTTTCAGCCAAGCACATCTAGATTTACAAAAGATTGTGAAAATGTACGGAAAAAAAATTAAAAACAAACAAAACCAAGCAGAGTTCTGAAAAAAAATATTTAAGCAGCCAATTTGATTAGAAACATGGCAGATTTTTGGTAGTCTGGTATTGAGAACTACATCACAGAAGAATTATTATTTTCTGGATTTTTTGTAACTTTTCATAAAAAAACCCTCTGTCATCAGTGGGCAAGAGAGTGCAAGCCAAAGCTCAGCCTCAGAAGCTGAAGATAATTCATGGTGCTGCAGTTCAAACATTAAATGAAGCTTTCCACTTGGATCTCATGGATCACATGCATTCCATACATCACATCACATACCTCATGTCCTTCAGATTGCACCAGTTGCCTGCCAGGTTTTGCAAATGTGGTTTTCATCCTCTGGCATTATAAATTTCGGGGTTGTCATTACCTGAGACACCTTCTCTTCCCTCAGCTCATACTCAGCTGTGATCCTGCAAGAGAGAAAAGGATAATAGGTCATTCCCAGTGTGTCCAAATGCATTCTCTGTCTCTGTGCCACAATCCAGGAAAGCTGCACAAATACTGCAGTGGGGATTTCTTTCCTGGGGCACTGGCATAAGAAATAGACTGTGGGAATGTGGGAGAGCTTAAGGTATTTGACCAAAATGAAATTATAGCCGTATCAGTGGTCAGCAATAAATTTGAGCAGCCTAGTGTAAATGTTGACAGCTATAAATTACACATGAATGGGTAAGTCATACCAGGAGATTGGATGAAACAAAAATTGAAATAAATAAATATATCAGAAAGAAGAAGGAGAAAAAAAAAGAAAAAAGGGGTTGGGGGGGAGAAGGAGAAAGTAGCAATTTACACACCCAGGAAAAACATGTCAGTGTCCCTCCAGCCACACTGGCAGTTTAGGCATGGAAAAATTACTGAAGTCAGATCATCATTATCAGAGCAAGAAAAAGATATCTCTAATAACTGTGTTATCTGCCATCAAATCTCCAGAGACAAAAATAGACTCATTTGCTCCAAGGTTTCAAGGGTTACAGAGTGAGGCAGGAACCACAGAAAAAAGAGATTGATACCAGGGATTAAAGATCACAGCTGTACAGAGAGGAGGTGGAAACAAATTGGCACTGTTTCTAAAGCCCTGATGAAAGAAAATGGTGCCTTGCTAGGGAAGGTGACAACTGAAAGATAAAAGTAGGAAGGAAATGTTTTAATATTAGAGCTGAGCAAAATGCTGGTAATGAAACAGAGCTGCAGTTTTGCTTAGTTTTGCACTCCCTCACAAAGTGAGAGCTTGGATCGCTCTCTCAAGGTGAGCAATCCCAAGCCAATTTATTATATCTTCTGGTGGAAAGGATACAGAGGAAATTGTGATTGCCCTCGCTGAGATACAAACGCAGCCATATGGTTATCCAGCCTGGTGCACCAGACTGTTTCACTCCCTTATTGAGTTACCTCAGGCCTGACCAGGCAGAGCTTGGTTCTCTCCCGGGCAGGGATGGAGCTGCCAAGCTGCGCAAAGCTCGGGCTGAGCCACAAGGTAACCAAGCAAAGAGCTGCTGTAATGGCCATCAAATCCCCTGGCAGAGCAGGTATTAAATTACAAACCATTAAGGATTAGGCTGGGAGCCGCTGCAGGAAGCGCTAAAGACAGAGATTTCTGCAGGCTCTCGTTTCTCTCGTGGGCAGGACGGGATAGCTGCACCCAAAGCACACGATTAAGTGCATTAAACTTGCTCACAAAATGGAAACCTTCTCGTCTTAGCACTTGACCCTGAAAATTGCTAAGCAGGAAACTCCTCCTCAGGCTGGTGGGAGCTGAGAACAAGGGGAAAAAAAATATGGATCTTCCTTAAATCTGTCTGCTTAGTTGAGATTTTTAATATAGAAACCTAATTTTATCTTATCGAGTTCCAAATTACAAATAGGGATGGATAAAATCTGATAGAAACATTTTGGAAGCTTTCTCCCATTTGTTTTCATAAATTTTATTCCCAAAATCTCAAAATTTCCTGAAGTATAAGCCATTGTTGATTTTGACTGCCTGCTGATAATGATGTAGTGATGCTAATTCATTAAAACAATTAGAAATTAAAAAAAAAAATATAAAATTTAGTTTGCATTAGATGAGCACAGTCTAGACATCTTGATACCAAATCTTTGTCTCTGCAAACTGTTTTTGCTCTTGGAGTCCCACCATGGCAGTCCATGTGGCAGGGATACATTGCTGTGCTTGAGGGGAATTTGGGAGAATTTAACATATTTCTGAGTACTTCATCCTGGAGAGACATTCCTCTGTAAGTACCCAAGCTGCTTCAGTGAACTCATTTTTTTATATGTATGGATAAAGTCTTTATGTGTATGGATATATAGCCTGTAGTAAAGAAGAAGTGTCCATACAGTGATTTTGAATTAAAGTCATGGTCTTACAGTACATTAGCTGTGACATTTTCTTCAGTGAATAATAATGACAGGATTGGCAGTGGATTAGGCCAAAGAAACAAAAGAAATGTCCCCAGGTTGTAGGGAGCAATTTATCCCTGTATTGGGCCGGGCAATCCCAGAGCAGAAGAGGATAATTTATTATTTTAAGTGAGGTGCTGAAATCTTTGGAGCAGAGAAGAGTGTTCTGTCTGCTGCCAATAAAGATTAAAATGGCTAAAAATTCTTATGAACTCTTATGAATGTCCTTATGAACTTCAGTTCTTTTCAAGGTTCTGAAAAACACTCAGAACAAATCTTTTGTGATGATAAATCAACATCCATTTTTCTGCACAGAAATTATTTAAAATAAAACAGAATTCATCATTCCTTGCAACCAGACACTATTGACCCAAAGAAGTTTACTAGAGACAAAAATATTGCTGCTCACTACTTCTCTAGATAAATATAAAATTTAAATAGTAATAGTAATAATAGTAATAATAGTAATAATAGTAATAATAGTAATAATAGTAAAAATAGTAATAATAATAAATAATAAATTATAAACTTGAAATATATATATATATGTATATACTGTTTTGTCAGTGACTTCTGCTGTCACTTTCTTGTCCTACTGACTGCAAATCCAGAATATGTAAATATTGCCTCCCCCAACCATAAGAAATGTAAAGCAATTAGAAGGGAATTTGAAATTCTTGTTTTATCATTTATTTCTAGCTGATGGGCTCGAGGAAGTTTAGTTGAGCCAAGTGATGTTTCAGCCACTTTCACTGTCAAGATGAGGAGGGGAAACTCTCATTTCCAGTGCTGTTTTATCTGCTTTCTCTGCCTGCAGAAACACAAACTCTGATTAAAACATTTCAAGTGCCTTTCCCTTAAAGCTTTCTCCTGCATAAATGAGCCAGTGATGGATTTCTGCTGAGCAGTTCTGAAGCATCTCTGCACCTGACTTCCCAGCATCCAGGATCATCCAGACTCACAACTTCAGCCTAAGTTGTTCTATGAATAATTTTAAATGACGAGTGTCACTCATAGATCATTAGTTCACCAGAAGCTGGATCTGGTGTGAATGTTTTCAGGAAAAACACTGTTAAAAGAAGAGCTCTGAATAATTACCCACTTTATATAGCTTCCTAGAGATTACTCACCATTAAGCAGATTTAAGTCTTGTTAACCGGGGGAAAGGAATTGCTGAAATTCTTTACGTGTACATTGGGACACTCTTGGTCCTTGTAAAGTGCCTCAAGTGTTTGTTAGTACAACTCCTAGCACACCCTAATTAAGATTTATACTGCTTGAGGATATTTGATGTTAACACTGGAAATTATGTTTTTCTGTAATCAGAGTGTAAATGAGAGGAAAAAAAAGGCACACTTGAGACTCCTTGTATTTGTGAGCGTGGAACTGTCATTTATATTTGGTTTAGCACAGCAGTTCAAAGGTGTTGATCTGAGAGCAGCCAGGGCCATATCCCAGTGCTGGATCCACAAAGATTTAGGGAGTTGTGTATTTTCAAATGAGATTTATTAACAGCAGAAACATATCTGCTATCCAGAGTATATTTAATCCCTGTTTCTATATCCTAGAACTTAGTGTGTAATAACAAGGTCTCTATGGGGTGAATACACAGGCTACTAAAAAAGTTAAAAATATTTTAGGAAAATTCTGCCTTGTCAAATTTTTTTTCCATGACATTATTGTTTTAGAGTAACAGCCTCTCTGCAATGAAAAATATGTAATAATCATAGGGAAAAAATTAGAAAAAGTAATAAAATCAGCTCCCCATTTTTCTGAGGCACTCCAGGTGTGGACCCTAAAGAGTGACAGGGACAGAGAAGGGAGATCAAAATATATTTTGATTGAGATGGTCAGGATGCATCTTACATCAGCCTTTGTCTTTTCAGACATCCTAGTCAGAGGAGCAAGAGTCTATGCACTACTAATGATTGCAACACAGTCATAACAGACTTCTTTCCTGGTAAATAAATATCTTTTTTTCTTAGCAACAACAGAAAACATTTTACTATTAAATTGCAGAAAAATACAGAACTGAAAAATGGAGAAGAGAAATCAAATGTGACCTGAGAGATTTATGACTGAGGGACCAGCCTGGAGTAACACAATTCCACTAAATTCACATTGGAAAGGGGAAAATGGCATTCTTTCAGAAGAAAAGTATTTACCGTGATATAGGCTTGTTTTCCAATTCAAGACAAATTCTATATTCATCTAGTTGCCAGAATTTGACTTGGTTTAATTTGAAGGACAATTATGGATAGATATATTGATATAGCTTCTGTTTTTGTTTTTTTTTCCTCTCTTTTTACTTTTTCACTCTTTTCTAATTCTTTTAACAGAAGAACTGAAAACTGAACATCAATACGAGGAAGCACATTGTGATGGTGTTTGGTTTTTGTTGACTATATCAAGGCAGTGTCTTTCATACCTGTCATTTTAAACTAGATAGAATGAAAGCTGAATTTAATAAAGTTTTTTTTGCAGTGCTCAAGTGATATTAATGTTTCAAAAACGGGACCCCAAAAATTATAACTTCCAGTGCCACAAATATGTGACTGCCATCCTGATTTTATTTTTAAGCGTAGATTAGCTTGGAAGTGGTTTAGCTGAAATAATTTCCCTTTATAGACTACTTTCCAATGCAAGAATAAACAATTCAGTTGAATTTATCCAGCTGTTAGATTGCTTCACCCCAGCAAGCTTTGAGCACACTGGTTGCTTTCAACCAAAATTTGTCAGGGATGCAGTTATTTAAAAAGAGAATTAAATTTGTGTGACTCTCAGCAATCAAGTAGGAGACCTAGGTTCAAATTAGTAAGGAAAAACAGAAAGGGCTCAGCTGGCAAGAATTCTGTTTGGCCACAGCAATGAGCACATGAAGAACTCCCAACCAGCCTTAGCCTTCCTCTCACACTGACTTTGGCCTGCTGCTCATGGAAATATCCAAGGGATACAGGGAAGAGCTGGCGATGTTGGGGTTGAAGTCAAAGAAGGAATAAAGAAAAAGGCACAGGGCAGTTGATCAGAAAAAAAGGTTTCATTACCTCCACTGCCCAGAGAGATCCTTTGTTTTGACAGTAAGAAGTGATTTCCTGCACTTCAGAGTGTCACTTGGCTAGAGGTGTAAATCAGTGCAGCTTATGGGAATACCAAGGTGTGGTAATTATATCTTTCTTATCCTCTCTGGCATTAAAATCCCTTCTAGGAAGAATTCACCCTGTGAGGAGATTCTTTGATTTAGAGCCTGGGAAATAATAATAACTATAATGTAACAATGCAACTTGAAAAATAGTATAAAGTACTATTTATTAGTAAACAAACACTTTTTAAAAAAATGACAATAATGCAAGAACCCCTGAAGAATAAGTCAAAAGCTGGGGCTAGGAGATAAACAGGATTCTATTTGAAACCATAATAATTCCTTCTAAATATGAAATCTGGAACAACATAAAATATGCACAGAGTAACTGTGATTCTTGTCATCTTGAAATTTTTAATGCATTACTCAGAATTTTGGATGGAAAGCAAAAGAGCCATTCCTTGTAAAATCACAAGAAAAGGGATAAGAAAATGCCATAAACTCCAAGGAGAAGACCTTTCACTTCCTCCCATTAGGATTGCTGAACAGTGAATCAGTGAATGAGCATCATCTGGAACCCAGATGTGCAGTGACTTGAGTATGTCATGTTCTGGGCTATTATAATCATTAAGTTGCTTAACATGAACAGGTTTTTGCTTTGCCAGCACCTTCTCCACAAAGTTTTATAAATCTAAGTTTTCATTTCCCATTTCTTTTGTCTGTTCTTCAAAACCAAAATGTTTAACCTGAAGCTGAATAGAAAGTTTCATATGCCACTGACTTTCTTTTTAACAATTCACTTAGGAAAAACAGCAAAACAAATTTCAGTCTCTATAAAACCTTTTTTTTTTTTCTCCCCTGGTTTGACTAAGTGAGGAATAATCTATTATTTATATTCCTATCCACTACACACAGAGCTCTCTCTGGGGAGAAGATGAGATAAAGAGCAAACCACCTGCGACAGATGTTGCTCATATTCTCTCATGCACTATGGGAAGGTGCTCAGATTCTGCCGTGGTGGAAGTGGCATGTGGAAAATAGAGAGAAGGGAAACTCTAATGGTGTTCTGAGGACGGGAAATAGTTTATGTAAAACATTCTGCCTCTAACAAATCATCTTATAAGCTGTTGCATCGAGGCAGGCAAACCACTGGGACACATCTTTACATTTTATACCTTCATTCTTGACTGTGTCTCCTGCACAAAGCAGCTACAGGACCCTGCTGCTTCCAATACTGTGTCTGATTTCAAACCACAGGGAGCAGAAGCAATGATGGCCTTAAATAAAGTAATTATTAGAAAACAGTAAGGAAAAATGCATTTTCTTTAATGCAGAACACAATGCAACTGATTAAAGAGAAGGAAATGCAGTAAGATAAATTACTATGACAGTACCTTGTATATGCATGCATGTTAAAATTGCTTTTGAAGGTCTATGATTTTCTAATTGGGAAATCTGAAGGTAACCAAGATGATTCTGTTCTTTCTTCTAAATTGAATGTCTTCTCTTCCTTCAGCACATAATTTCTGTATATTTTCTTTTAGAAGCAATTTTCAACAAGACCCTTAAAACTATTTAGGAATATACCAGACAACTGGAACACTGATGTCTGAGGTTACCAGGTTCTGAAATATGGAGGATTTGAATTTTAGAGCACTTTTGATCAACTGAGCTCTTGATGATATTGTCATAAATAATGTTCAGTAAACCAAGATTCTGTGTTATGGTGGTCTGTATGGAATAATTGTCTGTAGTCCTGGCTTGACTGCAGCAACTCAACAGATGTACATCAAATGTTTCAGAAGAGGGAGAGAAGATAAAGCTCTAGGAATGGTTTGCAGGCAGAAAATGAAAAGCCCCTCTGAGTGGGCTCTTTTTATTTTGGTAGCTCTAGGATGAAAATACATATTCCAGGAATTTGAGATTCAAACGTATCTCACTAACCATATCACCATCAGAAGCTGCTTCCTGCTTAATTCCTCCCCCAGACAGAGATTTGATTACCCATCTGTACTCATTTGTCCTCTCAAAAATGCTCTGGAGAAATGGAAACAGAGTTCTTGGAATCCCTGGAAAGTCCTCGTTGATAAAACTTGAGCTGCTTATCCTTTCACATAGAAAACAAAAAAAATATTTAGGTTTTTAAGTTTATGTGAGCACCTGTATCTCAGTTACTGCACTGCCATTCTCCTCCCTTCCTCTAGCTTCTGAAAGATCAGCAGATGAAAAAAGTTTCCATGTTATGCAATGCAGGGTTTTTCTACAAGCTCTTCTTCTCTCTGTGTGTGCCCAGTCTTCAACAGAGCCAATATCAAGTGGATATTACAGGTGTTACCATGAGACAAATAATAGAGGAATAAAAAAGTTGTTTGCTAGTCAGCATTTGAGAAAATGTCATTATGCATCTTGCAGTGCTTCAGCTTGGATAATTTTTTAAATCTTGAAGAAAAATACAACTGAGTGCAAGGGAATTTTGCTAAGCTGGTAAATCAAGCTTTCCCTACTTATTAAAAAAACCAAAAAAACAAAGAACAATATGGATTGGTGAAGACCCCCTTACTTTTCCATAACTGCCTCACTCTTATTTTTATGAATTGAAAAGTGAGAGGCACAGCAAGTAGTACAAAGAATTCAGCTGGTCAGACTCTTTACTTTTGTGCTAAAAACCATTTATTCTTGGACAAAATGCAAGGAAAAAGGAAGTGTGTATAAGTATGTAGAACCCTAGCAATTTAGTCTTCAGTAGGTCATGTTGCTGCACAGGCTTAAGAGATCGTTCACACATTATTGAATAAAAGCAAAAAGTATAGTTACCATAGCAACAGCCACAACACATGATGCTGATTTTTCCCTCTGAGATTTTAAAGTCCCTCACATTTTTAAGGAAACATGCATCAAAATATCCCATCTGCACTTGAAGGCCTTGGTGGTTTTTATTGAAATGAACCAGATTTGATGTATTCAGCAGCAGCTCTTCCCCTGAGTGATTTTGAAGAAGACCAAGTTACAAGAGCACTAATAGTTTGAACCTTGGCTCTGTAGAGGTTTTGTGTCACGTGCTGCTGGGAAGACACAATTTCATGTCTTCCCAGGTTTGCTAAGAGAAGGGAAATGAGAAACTGTATAAAGGAGGTCGTATTTCCAAATCAAGTAAACATTGTGTTGTGATCTTTCCATCTGGAATGATGAGTCTTAAACAAGTATCACAAGTTCTGTGTCCTTGACTCTCTGGGATGAAGAATCTCTGTGTCTATCCTGTCACATCCCTACTTTCCTTTAACCACCTCAGAATGGAAGAGTGGAGAGTATGTGACATGAGTTAACATCTTACTTTAGAAGGAGGCAGGAGTTTTCAGTATTAACTTACAGCAGTTAATGATTTACACAAAGGTTTCAATGATTTATGTGGCACAAACTTTAATTATAAACCAGCTATTGCACAGGACAAGAGTGTAAAAACTTCTGTTTGTTGTCTTTTAAAAAAACCTTCCAGCTAATCCTTGCTTTTGGAAGAAATTTTAGGGAGGTTACCCAAAATGACTTTGTCTTGGCACACAGGAATTCTTGCTGGCAAAGGAGGGTATTATGAAGTACACTACTTGTGGCACAGGCTTCTAGAAGAAATTTAAATGGAATTTCTAGAACAGTTCAGCCTTCAGAGATCCTTTATTGCTTCCTCACAGAGTATTCTCTGAAATTTTATTTAATTTCCATTGCCTATGTAAGCACTTTCCTTCACTTACTGCTTGATGAGTCTTTTTTTTTTACTTTTCATGTTAAACTGGTGGTGATGGATCCTTTTATGGACCTTTGAGAAAACATCACTGCTGATATACAAATATCTGTGTAGGGAATATCAGCCTAGAAAATGAGTTACTTTTTCTCAGTAAACTTTTCTGAGGGTCTCAAAAGCATCACACAGTCTGCAGGTTGAAAACAGATTCCCTGAACGATTAAAAAGCATTGCTGTATTCTGTGAAATAATTATTACATTTTACCTCTGCAGCTGATACAGATGAAGTCATGTGTAGGCATCCTATAGTTGATATATCAATGGAAAATACTATCATTTAATTTTAATAATAATCCAGTGCAGAAGACAGTCATATAGAGACAGAGCCGTAAATGTCTGACAACGCAGTTGAGTCAGGTAGAAATCACTGACAGTGAGTAATGGTTTCATATAGCACAAAATATCAAAAGAATAATTTACAGATAATATTAGGAAGGGGAAATGGGGAGACAATGGTTCAAAGTGAAAATAAGCTCAGGGTGCAGTGATCCAAAAATTGTGTTTGAAGGCGATATAATGCAAATACAAAGCTGGCAGTGCTGCATCCCTTTGAAACAGAGGGAAGTCTGCAGCCTAATTGTAAAATATGGCTCCATTTACTGAACAAAGAATGTTATCAGGAGGACAAGAGGAAAGCTGAGAAGAAAGCACTGGTTTATGTTGTGGGTAGTCACCTGTCTACAAGTGGGCAGAACAAGAGTATGGATTTGCAGAGTTCCATTTAAATACTTAGGGATTATCTTGTACAAGGACCATATCATTTTTCATATCTGTGCATACAATGCTGCAAATAATGATTTGGTTGTTCAGCCTACAATGCCAATGCATAAATTTCCTTCCCCTTCTGAATGGAGGTCCCTTCTTAATTCCATTCATCTGTACATCTCTAGTCTGATTAACAGGTTTATTTTTGAGTTACTCTTTTAACAGGTGCTTGAAAGCAGCACAAAGATACTGTGAAAATGGTGATGGGATTTAGTACCAAACACATCCATCAGACCCAATCAGAGTACAACAGGCAGAGGGAGATAAATTTTGGATCAAAGGATTGGTGCTGGAAAACAGAAGTGCTTATTTTGTTATTTTTTTTCTCATTGGTATATAGGACTAGATCACTGGGCTCAGTTACCTGCCAGTTTTTCAAGTATGTAGTCTCATCTGTAAATGCAATAACCTCAGCTTTGAAATTAAAATGCTGTCCTTCCCTTTTCATATTGGACAAATGCTACAGAACTTCATTACTCTGATGTTTAGAATTTTGCTTTCAGTTTCCAGTCTCTATTCCTGACCAACAAGGGAATGTGCCACTCTCATTCTGTACCCTTTTCTCCTCTGTAGTGTTTTGAGGAGTAACATTTGGTTCAGTCTTTAATTTTCCTCATTATGCTTGAGACTTTTAGTCTCTGTGTTAAGAGTACAGATATTTTTCTTCATCAACCTACTTTCCTTGTCAAGTGAGTGCTAAAGCCTGGTTTCAACATTTTAGCACATATTTATTTTTCTAATAAAAAAAACCAAAAAACAACAAAAAACAACCAAACTTCAGGAAGAGATTAGCATTAGACTTCTCTAGAATGAGTACAGTCAGCTCAGGAGATGCAGCTGTTTACAAGGTGAGATCAACACAAACATTTTGAAGTTGACTGAGGGAGCTTTCTTTTAAGCAGCCATACAGAGCACACCTGTTGGCCAAAAATCTCACCATTTACTGTTCTTTCATGGTCCATTTACAATAAAATGTTAGGCCCCTCTTGTCTGGTTGCCTTGATTTTGCAGCCACTAAACCAGCCAGCACAGCTGCCATCCCTTTAACACACTGCTTCTCTCCCAGTATACATACTATGTTTTTATTAAATCCATAATTCATATTTCCAAGTTTCTTTTCTCACATCAGGAATTGTAAGCAAGAATAGTAATGACACACATCAGGAGTTATAAGCAAGGATGGTAATGATATAAGGATGTTGCAACAAACAAAATGTTGTGCAGGCTCAGTGCTGCTCCCCATGAGCCTCCATATAACTCCCCTGCCTGTGTGCTGAAGAATCACAGACTGAAAATGCTTCCAGCTAGACAAATGTTTGGAGGATTTGGATCTTTAGAATGAAAGGATCAGTCTGTGTGTTTTCATGTTCTCACTGGCCATTGTACACTGCACAAAGACACCAAGGAAACTGTTAGGTAGGGAAAGATTTCTTGCAGCCTGTTTTCTTCAGCTACTGTTGTAGCAGGTTAAAAAGATAAAATGCACTTAATTTTATAGAAATGGTGCAAAAAATGTTTGAATATTTAACCTCAAAATCTTTGTTGTAGAAGTGGATGATCACACATACTTATTTACTCTTTTTCTGCTCCTGAAAAATGACTTCCACAAAAATAAAGAGAGAAAACATGGAGATATGCGCATTACTATGTAGGTCAACTATTAATTGGTTTCAAAGGGCTTTATTCTTTAAAGAAATGATCCTTTTATACTTACAGAAGACATTTGTTCCGTTTGCAGTATAAATTGGGACACATGCAGTTTCCTTTGTTGTTCTCCAAACCATGATGATTAAGCAAGCCCATTAACTCAACGAGCAATACAGTAAGACCTTTTGCAAACTACTTCAAAAGAAAAGCAGAAAAATCTCTATAAACACAGGTAAGCAATAAAATACCAATAAGGCAAAGATATTGTTTGCAGTATACCCTTAATCAGTGGCTATTCTTTTTACATCTCAGCATGAAATCTCCACATCTCTGAAGTTAGTTTCATAAGAAATAATCAGGAGAACTGTATAAAACTCAAAGGCTACTAAGAATTAGATTTTGCCTATACAAAATATCTGTTAGATGTTCACAAATGAACCACTTGCATTTTAAACTACTTTGGCTTTCTGTCAAAACTCAAAATTGTCCAGGCAGTGAGGGATCAGGTTAGGAATGCTAAAGCCTGTATAAAATTAAATCTGACCAGGGATGTCAAGGGTAAAAAAGAAAAGCTTCTTTAGGTATGGTGGTGATAAAAGGAAGACTAGAGAAAATGTGGTTTCTCTTCAGAAGGAAATAGGAGATCTGCTTCCCTGGGCCATGGAGAAAGTTGAGATATTCACTATCTGCTGGCCTTATTTTAGTGGTGGCTACCTGACTGCTAGCAGACTTTTAAGCATGAAGGAAATGCATGAATAGACACAAAGATATTGGGCTGCACAAAGCTTTTCTATCTAATTCATAAAGCAGGTCACAAATTACATTATTTTACTGCTCTCACCACCACTGTTTTGTTCCACCAGTGTCCAATATTGCCTGCCAGTTCCTTCAGGAGAAATCTGGAAATGGTTGAGAACTGACTTCCAAGTTAATAAATTAACATCTGTAGTCCTGTAACTGCAACAGAAAACCAGACAGGCTCTGCTCAGGCTGGTTTTTTGCTATTTCAACACAACAGGCACCAATGTTGCAGTATTAATCTGGTTATATTTATTCTCTCTTCAAGAAATACTTGCCCATGTTGTTAGAAGCAATCATATATGTCAAAGCCACTTGGCACTGATAGTTATAAAGAAAAGATAAATAAATCAAGTCTTGGCCAGTGCAACATATCACAGAGTAAAGTGTAATTTGGTCTTGTGGAACATCATGAAAACTCAGCTTGTGCAAAATACTTTCTAGGCTGAAATTATCAAAGATTTTCAAAACAGAATGATCTGGCCACAAAGTATTTACAAAGTGGGGAAATAACTCAGACATTTATGAACAGTTCTGTTCCCTTTCTTTCACAAACTTCACTTAACTTTGACAGGCAGACCACAGAATGTAAATGAGTTAAATGCAACAGTGGCCAAGCTGACCCTGAAATACACAAAGTTCCTCAGTTACCATTCAATTAACTGATCTGATTCTATTTATAGATAATAAATTTTTGGGGAAAAAAATAATAACACCACTGTGTCTTACACTATCAAACCATCAGTATATTCAAAGATACCTAACTTAGATAATAATTTATGTATTAATAATCTAGGTATTATACTGTTTCTACTAGAATATTTTCTACTCTCTCTGTAACTTTGTAGCTACTTCCTCTGATAACTACATTCTGATGATGTATTTTTAAAGTAAACACTTATTTTCAACACCAAGAATTTTTACCAGAGTGATTTAAAACACTTTAGTTGCCTCATTTTCCGGCATCACTCCAAAAACGTGCCTTCATTTGCAAACATTACTGTGTGAAATATTGCCACAGTGAAGTCAGCAAAATTACTCTGGACTGCAGGGTGCTGAAATTCCCACATCCTCTTCTCTCACTGCTACAGAGCCAGAATTTCTCCCCTGTTGTGTGAATGGAATGGAGTTAGAGCCCATAAACGATTTGCCACTGTGTGGTAAAACAAGAATTTCCTGTAACAGGGGGAGTAACTAAGGTTTAAGAGAGGAGTGGTTGCTTATTTGTAAATGCAATAAGTGAATCTTATTCTAATGTAAGCACACTATTGCCTTTTCTTGTTGTTGCTGCTGTTTAATTTATCATGGTTTATTATTATGATGTATCAATTTATCCAATTTACACTTAATTGTGCCCTAGTAGTGACACAAAGTTCTGAAAGAACGCTACATGTACAGCTAGATAGATGCCCAGAGTGAACTACACTAACAAACATAAATGAAAAAGATAAGAATATGTATTGGTGATATGGGCACTGCTTGCTTGAGAAAGACTTCATTCATAACCAGAACACTGACAATTTTTCTTCAAGTCAAACATTTCTCCAAATTTAAGTAATAGGAAGGACAAACTCTATCTTTCATTATGGTACCACCCAATTTTAAGACCAATAAGGGATTGGAAAAGTAAAATCCTTCAACTAATTGTCATCATTTTAATAATTGCCTGCAATTAAGTACATAAAATTCAGGAAGAAAATAGTTCAGGTAGTACACTTATGGTAGGTAGCTTGCAGGATTCACTATCACAGAATCGCAGAATGGATTAATGTGAAAGGAACCTGGCCCAACCTCCTTGCTCATGTAGCTTTGTCCCTAAAAAAGCACAAGGATTGTGTTCAGACAGTTCTGGAATATCTCCACACCCTCTCTGGACAATCTCTTCCAGTACTCAGTCACACACAGAGCAAAGCTTTTCCTTGTGTTCAAGTGGAACTTCCTGGGCATCAGTTTCTGCCTGTTGCTTCCTGTCCTAATCCTTGGCCCTGCTGAGCAGAGCCTGGTCCATCCTGTGACACCTCCTTGCAGCGCTGACAGACCCTGATGAGGTCCCCTCTCAGTCCTTCCTTATTGAGCAGGCTCAGCTCCCTCAGACTTTCCTCCCTTCCCCATCTTTTCTCCCTTACACTGAGCCCTCTCCATGAGCTCCATGTCTCTCTTGTCCTGAGGTTCCCAGGACTGCACACCTCACCAGGGCTGAGTGTCACCACCAGGCTCAGGATCACCTCCCTGCACCTGCTGGCAGTGCCTTTTCCAATGCACCCAGAATCCCAATGGCCTTGGCCACTGTGGAGATGAAAAACGAGGGGTGGGACCACAGTGCTCTTTATGATTTATTGCTTAAGTAAGCCAGATAAGATATCAGTCTTGAAGGCGTGAGATCTGGAGAGAAGCAAGTCAGCCATAGCTTAGGGTAGTCACAGGTTTCTTCTTCACACAGCAATATATAACATTTTGGTCCAATAGACAGTGAACACAAAACTTGTTTCTACTTAATAACCCATCACCTTTGCTTAATTTTGCCACAATACATCTGTCTTTCAGCCAGAAAGCTGACAGGTCATGTACCCACACACACCTCTATTACAGTTTCTAGATCCTTAACCTACTCTATAACTCACATTATTACAGCTCAAACCTCACACCATTTTACCTAATATAATTTCTTACTTAAGACATATTCTTACTTACAACTATAGGAACATAAGTTTATTATTCTTCTACTTAATGTTTGTGTACCTTTATCATTACCATTAACCCAAGCTCCTTCCAAGGCTGCAGACTGAACCCTTCAGCATCTCTAGAAGTTTCTATTTTTCCATTTCCCACAGGCCACAAGGACACACTGGTCTCTGGCCACATGTATTTAAATTGAAATTTCTGCAGGAAAGGTAGGTCAGGGGCTGTCTCATACCACATATGTGAATGCATGGAAAATATGAACATCCACAAGCTGAGCCACAAAGAACTACAATTATGCAATTAGCAAAAATAATATCTTTCTAGGAAATGCTTAGCCGTGGCATCTTAATACATTTTTAGCAGCAAGCAAGCTGTCCCTGGAGAAAAGTCTCACTTTACCACTAGTGTTCTATATATTTAGTACTAAAGTGAAAATACTTTCCAATTAACATCCTGCTGCAAACCTTTGTAATCCTGAGTCTTTTAAATCCAGAAGCCAGAACTGCTACAAATGACAAACCACAGAAGCTCAAATGGCTCTTTCACTACCTGCATAGTGTAGATACAAATGCAAGAATGAGCCACCATCCAAGAACCTTTTAGCTCCCAGACATAAAAATCTGTGGTGTGGTTTCTAGAATACAACTGCGGGCAGTATGGAAATTGCACCATGAGAATATTGAGGGGAGCATGTGTAAAATAAAGAGTGATTGCTGTGTTAGAAGCCCTCGGGTTGGAATTCAACACAAGAGCTCTACAGGTTTCTGAAAGAAAATATTTTAAATGGTGCTAAAAGATATTAACTAAATGTTGCCTTTGCATAGGAAAGAGATATTATTTGCTAAATACTATGTTTCAATTTAAGTGATGATCAAAAGTCTGTTCCTGCTTTATGTCCCAAATAGGTTAGTTTTTCTTAACCCAGTCTGGTTTATGAAGAAAACAGAAAAGGTGTTTAAATCAGCTAAGTTTGCCTTCAAAGAGAACACCTCTGAAGTGAAAGATTCTTTTCTTCTTTTCACTTCTTACAGGGAGAATTTTGTTCTGTATTTTGATTCAAAGCAAAGATAGTTGCAGAGGAGTGATACTGATTGAGGTCTTGGACAGGATGTGAAGAGGGATAGCTTCTGCCTGATACCTCCTTTAAAACCATCTTCCTGTGCCTCTCCTCCACACTTTGTATACATGGTCTACTTGAAAATGAAGTTTTGAGAACATGGTGGCTTTCCTACTATAGCTAGAATTTATCTAATATATCTGGACTCTTTAAAGCCTTTTACTGGTTTTGTAATACTGATTATAAAGATATTTTTATTTATCTGTACTCTGGTTCATCTGTGGTGATTTTTATGGCATTCCACACAAATGACAACATTAACATCCTTGCAGCACTGACAAAGCCAAAAAGCTAATGCTGTTTAAGCATCCCAACACCTTCAAAACAATACCAAAACAATAGCAAGCAAGGTGTCAGAAAAAGACTAGGAAATTGCTCACTTATGTTGTATTTTCAAGTAATATTTTTTTAAACTAAGCTATAGGACAACAATACTTTGAAATAATCTATTTCTGTAAACTCTTTTCTTTTTTGTCCTGATGATGTGAGTTTTAGATCTATATGGTATTTGTTAGACTCACAGAATCACAGAATCACTGGGTTGGAAGACACCTCCAAGACCATCAAGTCCAACCCATGCCTGAACACCTCAATTAAGCCATGGCACCAAGTGCCACTTCCAATCTTTTTTTAAACACATCCAGTGGTGGTGACTCCACCACCTCCCCCAGGCAGACCATTCCAGTACTTATCACTCTTTCTGTAAATTTTTTTTTTTTGTAATTTCCAATCTATATTCCCCCAGCACAGCTTGAGACTGTGTCCTCTTCTGTCAGTTGTTGCCTGGAGAAAGAGAACAACCCCCTCTCTTGTAGACCCTAAGAGAGATGCCCATCATCAGTTACCTGTGGTACCTGTGCCTTCAGGAGGAGGAGGAATGTGGGACAGTCCTTTTCTCCTCACTCTTGTATTGGGTAGATCATGAATTATTACTACCTAAATTACCTCTAAGTACAATCATTTTTAGCTTTACCAGAAAATACTTTAATGCAACATATAATTAGTGTGTTTTAAACATGATGTTGAAAGTGAGGGGAAAACCTCAGATGTTTATCCCAGGGTCAGGTCAGGGTCTCTCTTATGAAATTTGTAGTTCTCAGTGATCTGCTCAGTAAGACAATGTTATGCAGCCCAGACTTGTAACTAAATATGTTTATATGTGTCCTACAGGGAAAACTCCCAGAACATGATCAATCTATTCAGGGATTTTAAGTGTGATTTATATAATTTACAAGCTGTGTTTAATACAAACTATCATGGCACTTTTCCTTTTTTTTTTTTTTTTTTTTTTTTTTTTTTAAATATCTTGAAGGTTCAAAGAGTTTTACAAGTACTGATAATTAACTTTGAGATTTTCAAAGAGGTTTGAAAGTGAGCCCCTCATCCACAGCTGAATTGGCTGGGTAACTCCTGGAGACTGCTTTAAAAGATCCTATCCTTAACTATTTTAAGCACAGCACTGTTCCTCAGAATAAAAAATACTTCCTTATCCTATCCAATTTTCTTTGCAAGTCTTTCTATGAGAGATCCCAGCTGATTACTGTCTTTCTGTTATAAATAAGATTTTCAAAGGATAAATTTGATCCCAGTCATTAAGGACAAGTAAGCACAAGTAATGCTTTGTTGAGAGATTTTTCTTAAAATCAGATACTACAGAGTCCAATGTTGAAGTGTCAAGATGAAAATGAGTATTTTTTTTTAATAGTGAAGGTGATTAACACAATAATTTGATAGCAGTTTCTAGAGATTCTCCATGCTTAGCAATAATAGATATGTTCTTCCAGAAGTTATGCTACTTTTCAATAAAGAACAGATTTTTAAAACTTAATATATCTGTGCTATAATATTGTGCTATCAGAATTTAACACACAAGTCCTTTCTAATTTTTTACCGATCGATTTCTTTGAACATTATTTCTTTATATTTTACTGTCTCTGCAACTTTAATTTTGTAATTTTTTTTTTTTTCTCCTCTGGCAAATACACAGTCAGAAACATCTTTGAAGAAGTTTTAGGTGATGTATCCTATTTTTGTAACTAACTGATTTTGAGCCCAGAGGAAATAAATAAATCAAAATTGTATTTGGGGTGCTATGAAAGAATGTAAAAATTGCTGGAGAAGAACAAAGAAACATTGTGCCAGTATTCAATTTTTGTTTCCTTGGTTGTCACAAGAACCATGAGGTTCTTGTAGGTTTTAGGAGCAGAAGTACCCAATGCATTTAACTTATCTTAAATTGGAAAAACATCTCTGATAATCTTGAGAACTGCAAAGTGATATTTTAAGCAAAAGCTTTAAGCAAGAAGTTTGAGTACAAGGGAATGTTGTAAGCCTAAACGATAACTTTTTTTGGGAAGTTTCTACATCCCATATTCTGCTACAAAGTACACCCATGACTGAACATTTCATGGTGAGCCATAGAAACAAACAATTGTGTGTAGACAGTAAGTAGAAACACTGTCTTAAACATAATGGTCTTTATTTGAACAGTACAATGCTATTTCTAATCTGTTAAAGATCTTCTGTTTCTTCTTCACTGTGTTTTTCACCTCAGAGATAGACAAAAAAAATACAGAATAACCTTTTTATGGGTAGTTATTGCATGGACATTGTGAGGAAATACAATTTAACCTTGGAGTTCCATAGGCACACTGACTGCCCTGCTCACACCACACACTCAGCATCTAATGGGGTTCTCATGTTGCAGTTCTGGTCACTTGGGGAGAATTAAAAAGCCCTCTGGGTGCTGTTCTGTTTGAAACAATATTCTGTAGGAGACAGGAAAGATTTTGCAGAATTTCCTGAGGTTTTCTCCAACTTCAGGCGAGCTAATCTGAAAGTGAACTCCACAGCAAGTGTCTTACACTTCATTTCCTCATTTTTCACCTTTATTGACCCAAAAGTCTAAGACAAATTCTTTGGTTTACTTCTATCCCCTGTCCAAACCTCCAGGACTCGTTCACCTGTGACTGAAGGGGGCAGCAATTCCTGTGGATGAAATTATCTTTGCCCAGTTTCTGAGCCACTTGTTTCCCAGGCTGTTTGCTCACACATAACCCCTCAGCATCAATGGCTGGGCTGCTGTATCATCTCTCTCTCTGCATAACAGAGAGCATCACCCATTTTATTTCACTGCTCCTCTCTTCTCTCTGCTTATTTATCAGCAGTTTTCCTTTCCTGTGCCAAGCATGGCATCTTCAGACCTTGACACATTGCACCCAGCTTAATTTGTGATTATGGTGTATAATAGCTAACTAAATAAAAGAAAAAATATCAGACTAACATGATAACATGCTGCTAGTGACCTGCTATGCTTATTTTTCCAGCCCTGATTTTCCCTGAGAGGTTCTAGGTAGCATAATCCATACACAATCCTGTATTAAACTGTCTTGATAGACCTCACATTAGAAATTACTCTTCATATGGCAGGTCCAAGTCTGCTCTCACAAAACACCTCTGTTCCAAAAATCAAAACCTGGCTCACACAGAATATATGGCCTCCACTGAAAAATAATAAACCCTCCTTACATTATCAACCTATTACACACACATTTTACAATCTGAAGGAGCAATCTGTGCTAAAGAGAAACATAAATAAGTTCTTATTTTGGCAGTTTTATTACAAATTGTGTTGCACAATAGCAGATGAGCAATTTTATTCATTGACAAATGGCTTAGATCGGACTGGTGCAACGGTTCATTAACCTTATGATAAGTTTGGGCTATCTCAGAAGTCTTCTTGCTGTGAATTTAGATTTGATGATGGCTCACACATCAAGGAAACAAATTGCCTTGTCTTTTATAGGAAAGAAGGGGGGAGTAAAGAAGTTAATTGATGTCTTTTAAATCCTATAACTAATAAAGCCGGGTTTTCTTTCTAGATATTGCTTTCTAATTCTTATGAGATGCATTAGACAGACAGAATGTCAAAAGCACAGATTATTTTAGTTCTGTTGTTACCAGTTAGAGGGAGTCAAAGAACCCTGATCACAATTATCAGATTTTAATGAGCAATTGTCTGTCAAGATTTTTTCACAACTCTGAGGGCTCATTCACAATTTGTATGCAAGGTATAGGTACCCTTGCATAGTGAGTTTTTCTTTAGAAAATCAGTACCTGATTTTTAACTGTCAGTTTTCACTGGGCATTTCTGAATAATTGTTTCTTGATCCCTTGGAAGAAGTACTGCTTCCCTTGCTTAATCTAATAAATTACAGACTAAGAAAAGATTAAAATCACAAGCCAAGAAAAGAAAAAATTATTTTAAAAAAAATCTCCTGATATAAATGCATATTGATTCAATGCATCAAATCACATTGGTCTGATCTACATCAGCCACATTCTCATTTCTACCTGATACCTTTTTATCAGTCTTCTTCATTTTTAAAGGTAAATTTGGAGAGGTGCTGGGTTTAAAACCTTACAGTTCATGTTACCACAGAGGTCTTGCCTATTATATTTGGTTTTACTTATGGTAAAAAAAACAGTGGGAAATGAGGCATTGCTACCTTTACTGTTTCTAGATTAATTTATAAATAAATGCACACTTCAATTAAAGATCAATCTCCTCCAGGATGGTGACTGTGCTACCTACTGCATCAGACACTGGGTTTGTTTTGAAGTAACACCCCTTGAAATTCTGTAAATGCTGGATGTTAATAACTAAATTAATTATGACTGTACTAAACACACTGTAGTTTAAGACTCTTGTTTTATTTGATGAAGCAGCTGCAAAATGTACAGAGGATGAGGTTTGAAACCTTTGTGACAGTGAGTGTCATATATGAGGAAGAATGACTACAGAAGGGATAGTATTTTTCCTGCTTATTCAGGATAATCTATGTAAATTCCCTGAATTTCTGTTTAGTGCCATCCTACTTCTGTCTGTTATCTCTATAAGATATTCAGGCTTCTAGGATCACCAAGTAAATAAGGGAGCTGGTCACTGCTCAGCATCAATGCTCTAAATCTTTCTCACAAACACATAACTCACTTGGACTCTGAAGAGAAAGAGAACTGTGCTCAGTATTTATGCAAAACTCTGTCTTTTTCTATCTGTCTTTCTTCCCCCCACTCCACCCTGGCTATTTTTAATTTTTTTGGCCCATTTCAGATAAATTTAAAGCTGGGATGGTGGTCACTAGATAATGAAGATCTGACATAGGGAAATCAGTGACTGACAAAGGAGCACCAACTGGTGAGAAGAAAACAGCAATATAACTTCTAATTAGACACTGGAGAATTCACATAGGAAAGTATAAAAGAAACCATGGAAGCCCCAGTCACACAACCAACTTTAAACAAAGTTTATGAGCTGGTAGAATATCCACCCACAAGCTGTAGTTGTAATGCAGTTTTCAGAAATTCAGCCAAAAAATTGTGTGTGTTCTTCTGGATTGGGCTTTTCTTTCCTAACACTGAGGCATAATTTCCTTTATTCTCTAAAAAATGAAACATTACAATTCAGTCAGTTAGGGTCTCAGCAAAATCTGTATTTTTTGCTTATATTATAAAGAATAAGGATTGGTTAAAAAAGCAAAGAGATCCCTTTTTTCTTACTTTGAAGGAACTCTTCATCATACTTTGTTTTGGTAAATATTAATATTTATGGATTAATATTTAGCAAGGCTGAAAGGCTTACCTGGTTTTTACCAATAACTGCTATTTTATTCCTGTTTTAAAATATTCTTTAGAAACATGTGATGGCTCACTCCTGCCACCTTCTTTGGTGATAAACTAGATAAAGCTTCCCATGAATCCTGCTTTTATGGCCTATTCTTGTCTTCTTTTTCTCAGTTATATAGTGCAGAAAAGATTTTACTCTGTCACTGTCATTTTTACTGAGGAGGGTGCTGTGCCATTAAATATCTCTATTAAAATAGATATGGCTACTTCAGAAATAAGAAATATTTGAGTTAATGGAAACACTGGTTCCAAAATGTCACCTTGCTACAAGGACTGAAGTTGAGCACAAACTGCAGATAATAAATAGGCACAGGTGTCAAATTCTGTCACCACTCAGTTAGAAATGTTCCAGAACATAGCAGGGAGCTTCATTGCAAATGCCAACAGTGCTGGTAGGTCTTGAAAAACTGGTTTTGCTGAGTCCTTACACATGGCAAGTTCTTTTTTTTCCCCTTTCTCTTTTATTTCCATTGACAAGTCTGGTTTGGACAGCTCAGAACCCGCCCATGCCTGGACACACCAGGTTCTCCATTCCCTAGAGAATTCATTTAGGTTCTGCTTAAATTTTACTTGCAGAATTGCAATTGAAAGTTGAAAATAACCAAGGTTGATCAAAGAGTAGATTCAAGCTACCTGTAATTGAATAAATTTATACATACACATACACATACACATACACATACACATATACATATACATATACATACACATACACATATACATAGACATAGACATATACATATACATATACATATACATATACATATACATAGTTTTGAATCAATAATGTGAAAAAGAGAATTTCTCTTACAGCTCTGTCAATCCATTGCAAATAAACACTAACATCTTGTTGTCAGTTTTGTGCTAGAGCTGAGACAGATCTCTTTGGTTCTGCAGCTGAGTGTGGTTCCTTAGGCTTGGAGTGTGAACACACAGGATTTGCATTGAACATATATTGGTGGTGGGGTCTTGCTCCTGCTGTTCTTGATTAACAAAGATAATATTAAAAGATAAAAGGGGAGTTTGCTTCAGTCTTTGGTCAGCATTTATCATCAGTCCTCAGAAAGAGGAAACAGTGTCTTTTAATAGTAGAAATTTCTGGCTGATGACACCTTTAGAGTGTCACAGTTCTTTATTTTGGGTTTATATCTGTAGACACAACTTATTTCTGTGTAACCTCCTCAGGTGGGACTTGTCTGCCCTATTTTATCTCTGTAAGGATGATGTGACTGTCCCAGTTACTTTGAATATATATTTTAGGATTAGATAGACTATTCTCTGAAGGTGCCCACCTGTTCCAGTAGCTACAGGAAACCTAAAACCTGTGTCTTTATTCTAGATGGTGAAAATAGGTAATTAGGCCTCCTTTTCCTGTAGTTACCTATTTATGCTTTAGCAGATATAAAGTCATAAGTTAATATGTACTTTGCATAGTTTTACCTCTTTGCAAGTTTTGGAAGGGTGAAAATACAGAAAAATATACGTTTCTTGTTCACTAATGCACAAAGTACTGGCATGTTAGTGCTGGATATTCCTAAAGTCGTGTTCTTCAAAGCAGAAGGCTTATATTGATTTTTTAAAGTGGGAAAATTCCATTTCTAATTTCTGAAATCTTCCTGAATTATATAATAGAATAAAAATACCATATATTTTATCACTAGCTAATGTTAATAGTTACCAGGTCACCCCCAAGACTGATGGACTGCACACATTCAAATGCTCCAAACTCTGACAGGGCAGTATCAGGACAGGGCAGGATTCCCCCAGTGCTCTGCATCAGATTAATCCAAAACGTATTTCTGCTTTTATCATTATTAGTTTGGAAGTCAATGAGGCTGCATAGGTCCCAAATACCTCAGGAGTGGCACAGATCCCACAGTCTGACAATTTATATCATGATGCCATTTTGGAGGAGGGCAGTATTGTATTATCCCCACCTCAAAGATGTAAAATGTGGACTCTGAGAGCTGCCTTAACAAAACTACCTGACTTCACAGTTCCTAAAGGAACCAAGTCCCAAAAGTCCAAAAAGTTTGGAATATAGTCCCAAAAGTTGTCCACATGATGTCCTTCCTTAGACAAAGGTAATTATTATGAATTTCCCCCTCTGAGAAAATGCTTGCCTGTTTCTCAAAGAATTTAGTTATCTGAAGGTCTCTAATCCAGGGTGTGCACATGAGGTACTTTGATGAACTGGACCTAAATAATTTGATCATTCCAACAAGCTGTGCTTGAAAATATGCTTTCATATTAGTGTCACTGTCCATATAGTTGTCTGTATTCCCTTTCAAACTGAGAATTAGAAGAGTTATTTTCTTCCTGTTGCTTAAAAGGGTTCTGTTCAGGGGGTTTTGTCATACTAATGAAACAGATTTTTAGAAATGAAAGGTCAACTCTTTGAATTGTCAATCAACTGAATTGTCACTCTTTAAATCTGTCAAAAGCCAGTGTTCAACTTTGATAAAATATTATAAAAGTCCAAGGTAATAATATTATTAAAAAAATCAAATCATTTGTATTCTAAAGAAGGAATTGAAACTTTCTGATTAGTTCTTTAGTTTTTCAAAGCCTCAGTTTGATTAGAATAATAAAGAAATATTCATGAATGATGAATTCATAAATGATGTCCAATGCCTTTCTGCAAAGATTCATGTGAGACTGATAGTATATTCTTACTGACACAAGGGTGATTGTATTACTAAATTTTAAAAAGCCACATTATGCTGAATAAACTGTGTGATGCAACAAAGTGGTTTCAACAGGACATAACATGTTTTAATAGAGACAAAAGGAAAATACTTGGCATGGGAAATAGTCATGAGGGTCAGACCTGAAGAAGGGAATCACACAGCAAAATTCTGGTGGACTGGATTTGTTCACTTTGGTGGCAGCAGCTTAGCTTTGGTTACAGAATTGCAGCTTTTTGCTGTGCTGAGTTGCACCTGCCTGACCTTCCCACACCAGCCCCACGCCGTGCTAGGTGAATTGACTCCTTCAATTCCTTCAACAGGAATTGAAGGAGTCAAGCACATCCCTTCAGAGGCACAGAGAGGGCAAAACCCCAGTCACCAACTCCAGCAATGTGTTCCTGAGGACATGAGGGCAAAAAACAGATATTCAACACTAATAATCTCTTCAGACTTTGGTCCCTTCTTTATCTGTAAGAGGCACACAAGAAAGACAATTTACTTTCTGTTCTTCTTTGATGAGCATATTAATAACTTCCAGATTATCCCAAGTGGGGTGGGTGTCACACAACAAATAGGTAGAGATTTCACCTGGTTTTTGAGTCAGATATACTTATGCCTTCACATACATCTCCAAAAGATTACAGCTTAAGCCTTTCCAGCAAGCTTACTTTGCTAATATTTAAGACAGGTGCATGATAAATAGGTTCATGAATACAGAGAAATGTGTGGAAGTTCTGAAGCTACAGTCAGTAGAGGTAGATTGAGTAATAACTCTGTTCTGGGAAATGCAAAGAGGAAAGTGAACAGTGATTTATTAACTCAAATGAACATATACTGTTTAACAAGTATAGCAAGTGGAAGTGAATAATACATGAAAACTGCTGGGTCTTAAATTTAGTGCATGGAAAACTGCAGATTAAATCTGTAGTAGTGGAATAGTAAGTGGAGAAGCTGAAGAGTGACAGCTTGGAATGGTTGGTAAGGGTAGAAATGAACCTGATTACCGATGTCAAGATGTCACAGAGCCTTAGGCACAAGGAAAACTAGATTGACACTTGAAAACTGGGTAAAACTTTTCTGTGTAGTTCAGGGGCCTGTTCTGTGTTACACTCATAGCATGTGGTGCTTAACTTATGGCTTTGTTCCACACTAAAAATGAGTCATAAGTGCTGCTTCAAGCTGTTTTTGATGACAACTCCGAAAATATAAAGCAACCAGGAGCTCCTTACTGCAAGATGTTTCCTGTCCAAATAGCATGTCAACCTATCTAACCTCCATGTTTTCTGACCTGACAGACTTTTGTGGATTTCCTCTGGCCCCAAAACCAAAGTCTCACTTTTGAGGCCAGCTTCAAAAATCTCAGCACTTCCACAACTCAAGCTTTGTGGGGGACGTTGAGAACAGCAAAATAAATGAGAGGTGATCTAAGAAACTCTCTGGAAGCCTTTGAGCTTTTGAGATCCAACATCACTGATGACTTTAATTTACAGTTTTGGGGGTTTTTTTGGTGTTTTTTGTTTTTCTTTCTCTACAGTATCCATCCTCACAAACTCCTCCACAAACAAGAAGGAGCCTGGGTGGAAATATTTGACTCTTCAAGTCTCAGAGAAGCATGTGTATTACACTGAGAATCTCTGCAGGGTTTCCTCTGCTGTTCAAGTCTGGATTGCACATTGAATATGGCTTTAATCAGCCATTAGAAACACAATTCATTCATGGATTTATCATGTCTGAATGAGTGGGAACTGGATCCCCAGGGAAGTGGTCACAACACCAAGCCTGCCAGAGCTAAAGAACCTTTTGGACAATCTCTCAGGCACATGGAGTGATTCTTAGGTGTCCAGGCATCAGACTCTGTGATTCTGATTCCCTTCCAACTCAGCATATTCTCTGATTCTATGATTCTACTGGATAATTTGTTCTGATATCTTTATACCACATATCACATTTCACCAGTTTCCTTCCATACTAAGGATAGTAAATTGAATTGGTGTAAATTATAGCATCTGCAAAGAAAGTTGCAATATCTGAACACAGAGCTCTAAAATGCAATAATATATTTGACTGGTTAATTTTTGTTGTTGTGTTTTGAGTTTCCTAGTCTAATGCTGCCCAGCCTTTTCTTTTCTGATCACACAGAAATACTGTCATGAAATCACTTGCCATTCCTGTAGCTCATGAGATAAAAAGAGTCTCCTTTTCCAGAGCTTCCTCCTGGATTCTACAGTGGCTCTAGCAGTTTAATTTTTCAATGTCAACATGCAGAACACAGCACTATATTCTCAAACATGATGATGATTCCCCACTGAATACACTTCACAAGATTTATTAGATTCCCACATTTTATCTCTTGTTATGTAGATTATTTACAGCTTCACATCTATAGCACAAATGCATGAATTCATACCATTTTGGCAAAGTGCTTTTCACGGTTACTTCTTAATTAACCATAATTCTATCAAATGTGACATTGCTGTACTTTCAGTTAGAAATTGATAGTTTAGATACTTAAACAATTAACATTTTTCAAACCACCTGGAATATTTATGTCACTCTAGTAATTATTTAAAACTTACACTGCTGTATCACAGGTTACATTAGACAAAACTTGTGCGTGTTTCTGTAAATTTTAAAATGTTCAGATTCAATTCACGTTATTTCATGTGTTTCTCACACATTTCTGTTCTGAGAACACCTCAGAAAGGAAAATGGTTATATGTAAGAAATACTGATTTCTTTACAGTGTTACTAACATTTTTCTTAAATCCATCTAGTAACTGGCCCAAACCACTTCTGCATTTTAATTCTGTTTGGTATTTGCATTTGTGATTTGTTGCAGGAATACAAAAGCCAACAAAAAATTTACAATATTTTCAATGCACATCATCTTAAAATAATAGAATAATAGGGTTTTTTTAAAATTTAGATATGAAATATATTCATAAAATGTCATGTATTATTTCCAGGGGGAAATAATCTGTAATCTGACCTAACTAAAATTGTCTAAAATTTAGTTATTTCAAATAAAGCGAGTCATTTAAGGATTCCTTATTAGCTAATGAAAAGTAATAGACAGCTCTCTTTAATGTAATTAATTAAAGCTATGGGAAGAGCTTTATATTTCTTAAATAATTCACCAAAAATAACCTGGGACTTTTCAGGTTTGGACTCAAATATGCTATGCTCCCAAACCCTCTCTTAAAGTCAAACTCCATTGTAGTTTATATCTGCATAGAAATGTATTCCTCCCCCAGCACAGTACAGGAATTTAAAACATGATCCTAAAGGCTTCACTGAGGACTGGTTTCCCTCACAGGAGCCCAGGGTTTGAAAGTGGGAACACATGAGGTTTCTGTTTTGGAATTGACCTTTTCACCAGAAGAGACTTTTTTTCCCAGTTTTTTTCTGGTGGCAACAAATGGAATGGAGATATAAATTGCTTGTAAGCAGTTCCCAAGATTTATCTGGTCTAAGAAAAAATTCAGTATATGCTGGAGCCAGCTTCAATGATTTTTATGTAAGTTTAAACAAGTTCAAGTAAAGCTTCAAAAGGCAGTGGTCTGGATTTCTGCTTCCTTGAGCCAAACAACCCTTCTGGCCACTTACACACATTCTCCTTTTTCACAGAAAAACATTTTTAAAGTCCTTTACAAAGCTCTGTCTACAGAGGAACTGGATTGGTTGAAAGGTTTCTAATCCTATAATTTTGTGCATGCAGAGTGCCTCATGCAGAGGAGCTTTTACTGCTTTATAAGTGCTCCCATTTTAACTCTCTTGCTTCTCCAGTTTAAGGTTACACTGCACTTGAAAAACACCATCTTAATTGTACTTCAACAGCAACTTCATAGCTTTTTTGTTCCTCTTTCAAGTGTTTGAATTGAGAGCATAACTGCTCCCTGAGGTTGCTGCTATTAGCATGGTGCAGAGCTGCTTGTCTTCGTTGCAGGTGTGGAGTTTTGAAGGAGACACAGCTTCCAGCAGCCTTTTTTTCCACACTGATTCCACTGAGGGCAAGGGCTGATGTGGGAAGGCAATGACACCACTGGGCCAGGTCACTGCTTCCAAACCATTTCTCACACCACTGATCCCAGGGAGCAGCAAACAGAAAATTCCCAGTTTGAGGAGCTCCAGGAAGGTCTGGGGATAGATCTGTCTGTGTGCTTTGAGATGTGGGTGTTCTCTCTGTGGTTAACTGCCCCTCTTCCCACAAGCTGAACACGGATATTTCCAGAGGTTGGTGCTCACACTGCTTCTACACACTGTCATAGGACAGGACAAAGCCAAGCTCAACACCCAGGGCCAAGATGCCAAACTTGGAATATAAAACAACAGAACTTTCTTATCTTCTGCTGTCCAATTAACCTAATAAACTAACAGTTTAGGAGTAAATGCAACTATATACCTACAAATTATGCCCAAGGGATAAGGACTCCTGCTGTTTTTAAACAAGGCCAAACCTTACAATTCGTAATCAAATGCTCCTTTACAGTGATTATGGGCTCCTGAAACTTAGTCTATTATGTCTACACTAAGTTCATGGCCCCTGAAAGAAAATATCCTCCTCACCTAGCTCAGATTCCTCTCTGAGATCACCTTTGTCATTATATTTATCATTCAATGTGTTTGAATTTTTTTCACTTTAGGTGAAAAGAGGTCATTGTACTTGACCTTCTGTGAGCCCAGAAGAGCTTGTGATCTAAACAGGCAAATTATATATCCATTTCTAGAGACTATCTTGACCTTCCTCAGATTGCCAGCTTCCCAGACACCTTTATGGCAATGACTGTACTCCTGGGCTAATTACCTCTTAATTGTGTTGTTTCTGTTATCTTTGCCAAAAAATGGCCAAACACAAACATGAAGCAGATAATCTTGTTCTCAGACTATTGTCCCTTCCATGCTAGAGTGACTGCTCTGTATGTACTTTAGAAGTCATTTTGGAAAAGCAGTTTAGTCACCATTGTCTGGCTACCTCAAAAGAAATCTAAACCATTTAATAGCAAAAGAAATTGTTTGGACATTCAAACGTCAATAGAACTTTCCAAGGGTGTCACAGAGTTTACAAAACGAAATCTATCCCAATTTGGTTGTAGGAAATATGAAGAGCTGCTTGACAGACAGCATTGTTTCTCCTGTTTTGTTCTTTCAGAATAGGTAAGAAAATAATCAGAAATGTCTCACCCAGGCTACACTGGGACTGACTCTATTCAACAGACGTGTTCTTGATAAGTCTGCAAGTGACAGTGGAGGTGGTTGGTTATTCAGGATCTTCAGGTTAATCAGGGTGATGGGAAACCACAGAATAACCAGGTATAAATGAAGAATGAAAATTAAATTCAGTTTTGATAAACACAAAGAAATGCACTAGAGGGACAAAACAGTGAACTTTACACATAAAATGATAAAATGATTTGTACCCACAGAATTCAGATTCTGAGCTTATAATCAATACTTAGATGAAACCATCTGATCAGTGTTTTGGAGAGGTTTAAAAACAAAAGGCATTTTGGGAAATTATTACAAAAATGTAGAAGACAATGTAGACAATTTTGTTATTCTTCCTAAACTATCATATGCCTATACCTTGACAAACACAATTCTCTCTCCACAAGTCTCCTAAGACATACCAGAAGTAAAATGGGACCTGAAAAAATTTACAAAGGTTGAATCAAAGATGTGATATTGTTTCTGTATAAGGAACAGCTAAATGCACTTAGAACCTTTAATACTGAAAAAAAATATTAAAAAAGACTGAATTTTAAAAAAATATAAAGACTGAAAATGGTATGATAGAAATCTACCCTGTAAAAATAACAGAAGAGAAACAGGTCCTCCCTTACACAGTGTATGAGAGGTTTTTGAGAAAATCTGTGAAATCCATATTTCTGGGCACTGGAGATGGTAAATGAATATGCACAAATTTGGATACTAACCTATAAATCCATAGAGTAAAATCAATGGAATCTGCTGACTACAAAAATACCCTCTTTCCCGCAAAAATTCCTGATCTGAAATGTCCATGGATGGGTCATTATATCTTGACTCCCTAAATATGTGCTCTGTGATGTTGTCAGAGACAGGATTCAGGGGGTTTAATTCAGGATTATGGTCCTTCTGCCTCTGCATGGCTGTCCTTATGTTCTCACCATTATGCTTTAGTCCTGGCAAAATTGTTCCTCCAGCATAGTCAGACTTTGAAACTGCTGCTCCTGTGAGGTAAAAAAAAATAAAAATAAAAATAATATTGTCATGATGTGTCTCTTTCCATGCTCTATATCCCCTCTGTTTAAGGACTCATATCCTTCAGGAAATGGGTGATTATTTGTGCTTGGTTGTGTGTTAAATCTGATCATTCCAATAACAATCTACTCCCTCCTTACCATGAGGCAGACGAATCTTTGCCTCTGTTTCATCGTGCCTAAGGAGGAAACTCACATCCATCCTGGATTTTTGCTGGAAATGTGTTAGTCCTGGTGGTAGCCTGCCCAGAACAGGCTTGTTGAAGGCATTTCTAATGCCAAACAAGAAAGTTGATGGGGTGGCTGTGCAGACCAGAGAGAGAACAATCCAGGACTGTGACCTGGGTCTGTCTGTGGTATCCCACCCTTAGGGGGAAGGTAATATCAAGAATTCAGATATGCTCAAGTTAAAAAAGAACAAAAGTCAGAGGGTTTGCAAAAACTCACCAAGTTTTATTAGCAAATTACACACTTGGCATGTGAATTGGTATGTTAGTCCCTGACCTACTGTATCAGCACACAGGAGTGGGTTTTGGATAAAGGGATAGGATGAAAGGGCAGAGACAAAGAGATTCTATTCTTCTGGGATTCTACACTGTCTAAATTAGATCTGGAGTATTTTTGCCAGTTGTCACCTTTCCTGATTCGAGGTCTGCAAGTGAGCACAGCAGTTCTGATGCCTGACACACCAACCCAAGACCTCCTGAGCTAAAAGTCTGAGTAACTCCATCGTACACAGATGAATCACACTCACCACACACAAGCACAGAGGAAACCCTGAGCACTCACTCACCAAAGAGGTTACATGAAGATCTCCACTGTCTGACACTTCTGCTAAAAAGATGCCAACCTATGTTTCAAAATCAAAAGAGAATATTTAACCCCCCCATCTCAAAATGTTTTTTCCAAGTGACCTGTGTGCAACCCAGGTGTGAATCCTCTTGCACAGTGTCAATTAATGTTTGCTTATTTAAAGGAGCACATTTAAGGAAACAAATGCGGCACAGCACAGGTGAAATACCCCACTGATTTTTACAGACTGAATAAATACTTGATACTGCTTTACTTGAAAAGCATTAGGTTGTTTTGGTGGGGATAGCCACAGTCTCTGGAAATTAACATATTTCTGTCCTCTTACAATGTTGTGCAATCCTGAAAGGTCTGACAGAAAGAGTTCACTTTTCTGTAGACTGACAGAGAACTCCAAAATTGTATGAAAATACAAATACTTATATTAAACTGCACTTCACATTAAATTCTTAACCACTGCAAACAGCAGCAAAATTTCTTTTTCCCTATTTTCCTCTTGCTTGGCCAAAATCATAGACCTAGTCCTTTATAGCAACACTTGTGTTATGGATTCGAAGAAAAAAGCATTCCCCAATTTTTTTTACACTCAGAGAGCAGATGACAACTTCCTACATTCTCTCATGTCACATAAGCAGCATGTATCAGTGTCAGGCAGAAGGTGTTCCTTGACTGGAAAATCTCCAGTAATCACAGGAGAAAGCCAGGGAGTTAATCAGAAAGGCAGCAATGACAGAATGTTTCTTTATTTCTCACAGCACTTAGGTCATTGCCTTGCTGCATGCCTACCCATTAAAAAGATGTAGTCATTTTGACCTCCTGAGGCTTGAAAGCTTGTTTCCAGAGCCATGCTATGTTATCCTGCAGTCGTTTGAATCTGCCAAATAATGCTTCATTACCGAAATATCACTGATGGGATATTCTGTAGAGAAATATTATACTTATTAAAGGGTTGCTTGCTCTTGTGGAATAGTGTGTTGTCTGCCTCAACCCTTTCCTGCAGTGTTTTCAAGAACAGAACTTGCCAAAAATGTTTAAGGTATTAGATCTTGGTGATAAATAATCTCAAACTGTCAGGAAGAGTAATAAAGACCTTGGGATAAAACTGCCTGTAATCAGCAGCCTTGTTTGCAACCTCAGGAAGCAGCAAAGGATTTAGTGGGTCTGGACACAGAGCAGACCCTTTCCTTGGAGACTCTTTTGTTCCTCATCCCCGTTCTCCTGCTGAGCACGGAACATCAGTCAGAGAGTTTATAGCCTCATCAAACTCAAACACTTGCTTCTGGCTTTTAAAAATGCCAACTGTTGCCTTCCCTCAGGAGACGGTGCTTTGCAGAGCTGATAGAGAATCTGAAATGTAAAACTGGAGCTGATTTGAGAGTATTAGTCAGAAGCTCAGCAGTCGAGCTGGAGTTAATTTTACATTAAGAGTGAAGAGCAAAGTAAAGACATAGAAATATGATGCAAGTTTTAAGGAATCATGGGAATAAAAATACTTTGCATCTAAATGCCAAATGACTTTAAGCAAACCACTGTGATGATGTGGTAGATTTTAGGACTGCTTTTCTATCCCATCTTAACATTTCCCTTTTTTTCAATGTAATTGTTTTTCATTAAGAACAAAACCTGTATTTCCTACTTGTAAATATGGGCTTGTACAGAGGCAAAGTACACAACAATACTGTCCTTAAAGATTTGGCTGACAAGTAAGTGTCTTTTTGTTAATTGAAGAATAATTACAATATCAAACCTTGTTGCTTGGAAAAACGTTTTCATTTAGGTAATATTTGTCAAAAATTTTTGAATTTTAAGACCTCCTAAGCCCTATAATTAAATCAATATGAAATTTATCCCAAAAGTTCCTTTTTAAGACTGCCATTGTTCCTTTCACAGAAACAAAAACCCCAAAGCAACCATCCATCCTACCAACCAAAAGCTCAGATTTCCCCCATGTCCATTCCAGCTTTAACTATTCCAGGGACCACAGCAAGTGTTAAAGGAAGAGTCATTTTGACAGTGTTGTAAAATTCTTAATGTTACCAAGCCAGAGTAATTCTTGATTTTGGACTGTTTTTTGAGGTCCTCAGACAATGTAATCTGGGTTCTGACACAATGTCTCTGATGGGTGAGTAACTGGCAAAAGCCACAAAAACCTAGAAAGCACATGAAGGCTTTTGGGTCTTTAGAAGGGCATTCCTTATGTGCCCAGGAGAGGGATGCACTTAACTTAATTTGCTTAATTTAACTTGAGTGACAGGAAAAAAAAAATGCTATATTGGATGTTTAAAGTTATTCTAGTATTTAGAGTATTTTGGTGTGTCAGCTTTGATGGGGAATTTTTGGTTTTGTTTGGTTTGTTGGGGGGTTTTGGGGTGGGGGAATGGTTGTTCATAAATCATTAAATATAGTTGAGTGAAATTATTGGTTTTCAAAGCCATCCTTAGTTGTGTTTGGTACAGATTCTACACATGCAGATGCTCCAAACTCCTAATGCCATTCCTAAGAGAATTTATTATAAACTCCAGAACATTAGCTTAGTCTGGGCAGCTATGCCATAGAATACAAGGAGGAGATACACAGGAATAATTTGGGGCATTTCAAACCTCACTCTGTGCCCATGTGTGAACAAACAGGTCAGGCCATAGATTTTCAGTGACTATAAAAATTAGAACAGCTCTGCAGACAGCTGTGTATAGCAAGTGCACACCCCAAAATACAGGTGTCTGAAGGTTCTCCTTGGTTTCCCAACCACAGATACCTGGTGCCATTTCAGCTTTCGTGCAATCTGACATCCATCTGAATGTGTATGGTTCTCCCATGTGTCTTGCATTATATCTTCCAGGCCTGGAAAGATGTTTTGGGTACCCCTGGGCAATTCAAAAGACATTTAATGCCTGGTTTTAGGCAGCTAAATAAAATCTGAAGTCTGTATGTTTCCCTATAATTTCAACTACCTAGCAGGACTTTCCTTATCCTCCACACAATAATTTCAAAGTATATTTCATCTGATTAAAAGAAGGAATTTCCATTGGAATATTATTAATAAATATTATTTTTTCTTCCTTGAATTTTGCTGAAGATATTTATGCCTAGCAAAAATAGAAATAAACGGCCTTGAATTACTTCAACCTTGGTTATCTACAATTGGGTGACGTTTCAACATCAAATCCATATAAGACCATGTGAGATAAAGACCACCAGAAAACTGAGCCCTTTATTCTTGTCACTTTTGTACAGTTGCTGGTTACATCTGAATGCAGAAAATAAGATTTACATTTGTGAGTGGAAATAGTGAAGTGTGCTTTATGGGTTTATGTTGGTGCCTGTTGTGGTGATTAGGCCATTGATGTTCAAATATAAGCACTATTTCCATTTATTTAACTCTGTATCAGCCTTGTACAGCTACTCAAATCCAGCAAAACAGAACAAATCTTTTATTGCTTATGCATCACTGAAGTCTTTGGAACCTCTGTTCCAGCTTCACTTTTTTTCTGTTTACTTAATCAGTGCAAAAATCAAAATAATGTAAAATGACAGCTGAATGTCTGACTTCAAGCTCTCTTTACACTTGTGCAAGTAACCTCAAACACTTCAGTACAGTAATCTGGCATTTTTTCTTCTTACGTAGGAAATGAAATAGCATTGACAGCTTGAAAAAAAAATATAGTAAGAACAATACTTCTAGCTAGCTTTTGCAGTTAAGTACTGTGTATTGTTGTAAATATAATTTTTTATTTTTTTTTCTGGTAATGCAGAGGAAGCCAAATGGAATGATTAATCTTTGACCTGTATCTGTTGGAAGCATTTGAAAACCCCTTTTAAGGAGTTTATCCTTCTCTGTAGTATGCACTTAATTTTCGTTAACACTAAATAGAGTAACATGTGTACACCAGGGCATAAGCTGCTAAGTACATATTAATTGGCTAAGAAATGATCCCCTTTTCTTCTCCTTACAGTTGGTGTTGTGGAACTCACTTTTGGCTTACTACCTTCATAATTCTTTGAGGTTGCATTTATTCCTTTAACAATTTAAGTGACAAATTTTCTTTGAGGGATCAGTCAGTGCCTGCAGCCATTTTAAAGGCAGTAGAAGAAAAAAAGCTTCAATATTTAACATCAGGAGTCTACTCTGTCTCCTTCTAGGCCAATCCCTGTAAATTATCAGTCTATTAAATAACACTTTAACTAGTAAATTCAAAGGAATTATGAGTAATTGTGAGTGTGCAGTCAATAGTATTTTGTAGATGTAGAAAATAGTTTGGAAGCAAACATGTATTCGTTCTTTATGTCTATTCAAAGCACACAGTCCTTTCTTTGTAGCAGTTAACCAATGCAAAGTGCCAAGCTGTGAAAATAAAGCAACATAGCAGTACAATGACTAGAATTTTATATGAAGCACACAACAGTAATGGACCACTTATACAAAGAAATTGCTTTATTGTCATCTGAGATTTCCATCAGGAGTGAGTTCAGGATTTCCACATATCTTTTAAAAATCTATTTAATCTATCCAGGTTGAACTTTGTAAGCATTTCAAATCATCCTTTAAAGAAGTACAATGCAAACTGCAAGTGTTTGCTAAAACTTGTGTTTGCTAAAACTTATATTTACAGTGTGTCTGTGCTGTGCATGCACAGAAAGTTTGGGTACCTTCAAAGTTTGGGATGATTTCAAAGTTAGGGGATCTTCCTGTGTCTTTTTTTTCACCTTCCAAACTGTGATTACAGATGATGTGAAACAACTTCCTCCTTTCCCTACAATGTTCTGTAGCTCTCTACTGTGTTCCTTTATCTTTGGGCAAGCACTGATACTGCCACAGACCCCTGCTTCTTTCTGCTCTGACCATAGCACAGGTAAGATTCATTTTGCTTTATTTGGACATCCATGATGAACAAATACACATCTTAGATCTATGAGATGACTCCTATATTTTTATAATTTTTGCACCTTTGGGTATTTTCAAAATAGGAAGTATTTTTGGGGACTGGGTTGCCAGCTTAAAAATTAGGCAGCAGATTTTTCTTTGGTATTCAGACTGAAAGCTTCATAGAAAGCTTTGTCATTGGAATTCAGGTTTTCTAATTTTGCAGGTGTGCCAATGGAGAGAAATTCTGCATCCATTTTTTTTATGATGGGCTTTGTTTCAACCATGCCAAGTTTAACTCTAGAACCAGGGACATATATCCTTCTGATGCATTCCTACCTTTTCCTGGTATTTGTTTTTCCCTTCTCTGTGCTGATGTTCAGTGAGTGCTGGCTGGTACTATCAGGCCATGACAGTGCTATACAGGCTTAAATGTAAAGAGGGCAGAGCTGATTATTTTTCCTCTTAGGAGCTACCCTTTGGCCTGCAGGCATTTTTTTTATAAATAGCTCCACTCTGCCTGATGCTATTATTATCACAATGCAATTCCCAATTCCGTTGTCCAGCTCAGAAGTGAAACCTCTCTGTTGAAAAGCAGCAGAGATGCTGCATCTCCACTTTCTTCTGTTCAGACAAGCTCCTTCCACAAGGCTGTGTGGCAGGGCTTTGTGGGTTTTTGTTTTGCTTGGTTTCTGTGGTTTTGATAGTGTTTGTTGTACAAAAGAAAAAGCTGAGGGCAAGATGCTGGTGAGCCTGGAATATATGCATATAAACCTGATGTTCTGCTTCCCTAGGTCTGCTCAGACAGCACTGGCAGGCTGGTGGTTCATTTTGTGTTTTCTGTTAACAGAAAAAGAAAGGGAAACAGCAAAACCAACTTGGGAGCTGAAATACATTGGGAAAGTTTCTGCTACAGACTAGTAGCTCAGACAAGTTATTTAAAATTCCCACTTCCGTTTAAGCCTTTAATAAAATGTATATCTGCTTATTTTCAAGTCAGCAAGTCTCACTGCAATGGCCAGAAGGGTTGTTATGTGCAAGTGGCATGAGCTGCTCCTGAAAGTTGGCACAAATTTACCAAGGACTTGAGAGAATGGGTAGTTTCATCCATCTCCAAACAGTGGGATGGCCAGGCTCACCACTATAAACTAAAGACTTTGGCCCAAGACCTAGTCCAGGACGTAATTTAGAGATTCCAAAATAGGAGTATGAGGTATCTCCAACATTCTGGGTGATGAAAACTGTGGTCTTACAGCAAGGCAACTTTTAGTTTATCCTAATCAGGTTATGGTTTTAATAACTCCAGTGCACAAGATGAGTTGATGGCATGGCCACATTAATATTCAGATATTGCTGATGTTGAGAATTCACTCTGGTCCATCATAGAGAAACCATTTGGTGTGGGATGTTAGCTTACAGCTTCATTGTGTGAGGATTTCTGGAACCCCTCTCTGACCATGTAAGGTTTGTAACACTGCTCCTACTCTCAGACAGAAGGCAGAACATGCAAGGGCAATGTGAAGTGTAATATATAAATGTTTATGAATTTTCTTCTGTTGGAATTTTAGGGTGAAAGCTGCTAGTTCAAGGTTCATTATTTATTTTTAAAAGAAAAAGACTCTAACACACAGAATTGGCCAATTCTAACATCTGCTGTATAGATATGAGTTTATATAACAGCTCCCAATCTTTCCTGCTACAATCTCATCTGTAAACAAACAAGACATTTACTAGACAAAAAACAGGCACAAGCAGATTAAATGACTTCCCCAAAGTTATAAAAAAGGTTACCAAAAAAGGTTTCTTTCTGGGACAGGCTTGGATCTCAGATCTCCCAATGCACCTTTTAATGCTACAAATGCATGCTTTTTTTGCTGGATATTTGGCTTCAGAATCCCTTAGTAATGAACATGGTGAGGCTGAAGATTTCATCATGGAAAATTGTCGAATAATCAGTAAGCACTGGCATTCAAATGTGCTGCCATTACCATATCCTCTTAACTGGAGTTACATTGTTTTATTTATTAACAGAATAAAGAAAGAATGTGACTAATTTGTTTTTGCTTCTTTTCACAGATGATCATACAGTAAAGGTGAAGGAGACCCTATTTTTTAACAGATCAAAGCATTTGTTTTACTGTTTAATGCTTTGGTACTGGCTCTCCCAAGGCCCCTGCTGCTATGAATGAATGCAAATTACATCAGGAAATCCAATGGGCTCGGTAAACACTGAATATTAATTCAAGATGTTTTTGGAAATGCATAAACAGCATCAGTCCCAAAATCCAGAGCAGAAGCAAATAATAATGTTAAATTGATATGTCAGAATTTTATAGGTAGTGTTTTGGTTATAAAAATCTGTTTTTTCTCGCCTTGTTGAGTGATCATGTTGTTCTATCACACTACATGAATTCTAAATTGTTGAGCAGTATCCTTTCTTCCCCCAGATTTTACTCAGGGCTTGCTCTGATTACTTTTCCTGTGTTGTCCAGTCCATTTGCTCTAGATACACCAATGAAATACATACCTTTGAGAGGTACTAAAGTTTTGTGATCAGAGAGTCAGAAGAGGATGCAGGAAGCCTACAGCAACTCTCCAGGTTTCTTTACTTTGCTTGTGTGTGGCTTTTGCATTACCTATTGACCTTTCTCTATCTCCATCCATGGATTTTCCCACTTTTATCTTTTTATCTCCCCATCTCACCAGGGTGAGTGTCTGTGTGGGTCTGGTCAAGCCCTAGCCTTGATATTGCTCACCTTTTGCTTTGATCCTTTCACAGTAATAGACATTTTAGAAAAAATTGTTTCCATAGTTCAGCTAACACAAGAAGATCAAGCCATCAGTTGTTTCCTGCTAGAAAAATTTATCCCAGATCAGGTCAGACCTACAAACAATTTCATTTATGAACTTCATCACAATTATCATTTGGCTAGAGACCTAACCAATCTACAACTCAAACAGAGGAAAGAATGTGGAATTGACAGTTTCTACAGCATCTCTAAAACACCTGGATTTTCAAAATATTTGTGCTGGTATCAACAGAACACTGTAGTGAGTCTGACACTACTTAAATATCTTGTGTGGCCCTAAAGGAGCTGTGAACCCTTCAATTGGAATTCGGAATGTCAGGCTGGACCCTTCTGACAAAATGTCCAACATTGTCTTTCAAAGCCCCATTGCTCAACCAAATTTCAAATTTATTCTGTATTTTCTTTAGGAGACAAAAGCAGGTTTTCTGAATATTGAAATAAATAAGAGTGCATAGACATCCAGCTTTCTTTACTTTTCCCATATATCATTGCATATTTTAATATTCACCTTGGGAACGTTTCTTATGAAAGACATAATATCATAAAACATGGATCTGAAATATTGAGATCCTGGTGTACTGGCAAATCCACCAACTGTTAATAAAATATACTGTGTTAGAGAGTGGGAAAGGAAGTCACACTGTGTAAGCAACAATTTCAGTAAATGTGAAAGATCTAGAGATACCCAGAGGCTCATCAGGTGGTAGCAGTAGATACTGAGCACTCATTCTCCAGAGTGTGCAGCTACTTTCCTTGATATTCTAGAGATGAAAAAGGCAATTTAAATATTTTATACTCTCTGCCCTCGACTGACGCCGAGAATTGCTCTAGCAGCCCACAGATGAACTCCTGCTATCTCACAGCTCACTGGAGACATTCATACAAATGCCTTGTGAAACCACCAACAATTGCCCAATTGCCCAAGGTGACAATCAGAGCTCCTCAAGCCACAGGTTCCACTTTGCAGGATGGAAAAGAAGCGTGATGCACTCTGACAGCAAAGGAACATCTTTTTCTTTCTCTATTTGCCATCCTTGTGCAGAGGTTGGAAGACACATGATGCTCCCAGGGTCTATTGACAACAAAAACAGTTTGATACAGAGTTGTGCTCAGTTTATGCTGGAAATATAAGCTCAAACCCAGTATTAATGGCTGTCTCAGAAATACACCTGGGTGTTTTCTGACAGAAGGTATTCTGAGAACAATGGTTTCTCCACTTGTTTTATAAATACATTTAATTTCATGTGTGTCATACTGTCAGCAGCAACTTTTGTGTCTGCAGATACTAAATATTAAACAGCATTGCCACCCAAAACTTTTAACTAGAATGCACAGTTTAGTCTATGTCTTGTGATCAGCTAAACATAACTTTTTAATAGACTATTTGTAAAGCAAATTTCCCTTCGTTCCTCCCAGGCAAAGCAATAATGAACGGTAAAATCAATTTGTAGCAACAAAATAATTTGGTGAAAATCAGAAATGGATACCTGCTAGAAGTGGTTCTGGGATTTAAATACTAATACAAATTACCTGAAAAGTTCTTGTTTTAATTGAATAATTTTTCTCATGAAAGGGTTCATTCTGATATTATTATCCTTCAAATGCAGTGTAATGAACATTTTTCTGATAAGCTCAAAATTTAAGTTAAGGTACTCCTCACATAAAACATTTTACTGTTGCTTTTATTTTTTTTAATCTTTTTATTTTGGTTTTGAGAAAAGAGGAATTTTTGTTTTGGTTTGGGAATTTTTTTTCCCTGAGAAATTTGCAAGAGAAATCAAATGTACCATGCATTTTAATTTATTTTTTTTTAAGCTAGTAATGTACTACAAAAGTATCATATATAGAAACAAAGACAGAGAGAGATGTATTAAGCTCCTGTGGCCACCTTGGGAGTCATCTGCTGATCTGATAATAAAACTGAAAATTTCTTGGCTTCTACACACGTTTTGAGCACAAAGCTTCAGTATTGTCTTAGAATCCAGCAGTGAAATGTCTTCTGTTTTAATACATAAGCTGATCTTAAGTTATCCAAGTGATGTGTATTTTCCCAGATGAACCTTTGACAGTATTTTAAACAGAACTCATTAATTTCTACAGATGTTTAGCATTCCCAAAACCAATTTTTTTTTCCCTTTAAAGACATATGTGAAATTTATGTAAGCCTTCCACTCACAGCAACAGTCACTGGACAGAATCCAGAGTACTTTAAATACAAAACTAATGCCTAAATAATTTTTTAGACAAGTTGAAAAGGCTACAAATTTACTGGTATCTACATTTTGACCAGTGGAAATCACAGAAGACTATTATATATAAGATTTTTACTGACACTAAAATTGACACTTAAATGCTATTAAGGCATACAAATAATAAATTGTAAATACTTATAAAAAATAAGTGTTTGGAAATACTTCAGAGTACTCATGGGTAATTTAAAAATCTAATGGTAACATTAGATCTCTTTGTTTCAGACACAATTAGTAAGACAAAAATCTAGTTTTTCTATCAAATAAAAACACTCTAAGACTTCAGGAAGATTTGGTATTTGACACAACTACATGGATAGGACAATGGAAAATAAAATGTTTGATTACTCTTCATAGATTTAAAGAACTGTCTTCCACAATCACATTGTATATGAAATCTCTCTGTGTTTTTAACTGATGAAGCATTCTGGAACAAAAATGGTTCTGCTCCTGAAGTGTGTCTTGCTTAGCAAAGCAAAGATGGTAACTCCATTCTGATACTGTGAGTAAATTCCCAAAGCTGGTGAATGGCTGGCTTAGGATGCAGGAGCTTGGATGAACTTGGTCTGTTGTAGCTCAGAGGAGTGCACAGATAAAATCTATGAGATGTTCTCTGTTATTTGAAGATTCACATGATAAAAAATAAGCAGGATGACAAAAGCAGTGACAGAATAACTCTGCCACTCTTGGGTAAAAGTTATTCCATATTCAAGCGTTTATACACTTTTACAGCTGAAGACAATGCACAGAATTGGTTGAGGGTTTTTTTTTTTCTCTGCTAGTAGGTCCTGCTACCAAATAGCAGTAGGCAGGATAATAGTAACCAGTTAGTTTCCAGTCCAGAATGCAAAATACATCAATTTCATGTGGAAATAGAAAGTGAAGCATTTTATAGTATTTAATGTCCATATTACCAGTTATAGAATGCATCTACTCTTTGCTTTCAATGTTCTTCTTGATTTTTAGCTCTGTATTCTTAATGCATAAGAAAAGTATAATTTAAAAAAAAAAAGTAATCTATTAAGATGTGTCTGATAAGCTTTAAGGTTCTTGCATAGTGGTGAGTGGTACCTAAGGTCAAAGAGTCTTTTTTTTTTTTTCCCCATCAGATGTGCTTAAAAGATATTTCCCTTACAATGAGAAATGAAAAATAGGAAATACCATGTTCAGATACTTGTGGATCCATTTTATTCTTTTTTTAAGGCTTGATTTTTATTACTTTTTTAATCACTCCTGTTTCTTTACTGCTTTGCCTGTATAAAATTGAATCCATACACCCAGGAATCCCCTAGATTCTATTGTCAGGCTTCCTGATAAAACACTATCAGTTTATTCCCTAGTTTAATCCATTTCAATCATCTCACAATAAATGTTGCCCGTTTGTTGTCATACTTTTGAAGTCACAGCTTTAATTGTATTGTTTTATGAACCAAACTTTCTTTTCTCAACTGAATTCCTGGGTAATGTGATCTACCACTGGGGCTCGATTCATTGATAATGCTCAATAACCCCCTAGGTGTTCTTACTCCATTGTATTCCTATATAACTTGTTCTGGGGAAAAAGAAACAAACATCTATGTAGAAGATTTTAAAATGAAGTGGAGAAGAATTTTTAGTGTGATTAGGTGAGTTATTATTGGTGAAAAGTAGATATGTAGGGTCAAAAAAAGAATTAGACCTTTTCCTTTTATGCGTTATTCCTGTGAACACTAGTGAGGAAACCTAGATGATTGGTAAGGGTGCTGAATCTTAGATGGTCAAATCTGGATGAGACAAAACCCAGACTAAGCACAGATATTTCAAAGATTTAGGTACTATTGGGCTTTCTGTGTTTTTCCAGGACTGAACTGGGTTTGTACAAATCATTTTCTTCAGTGTAAGGTTAATTATGAAAAGCCTTTAAATAATGGACTACCTGCCAAATACTTGTTCTCCTGGACACCTCAGAAAGGAATAAACACCTGGAAACAGCACTATCACAGCCTGTGAAAAAATGCATCCTGCAGAGCCTTTGGCACACAGATCCTTGCCCTGAGGAAGAGATGCTGCTGCCTAGTCTGTGTGCTGATATGTACAAAGTGTTTTCTCAGCCTGTTTCTTAGCGGATGGAATTGTAAAACTACTGGCACCTTCAGAGCTGAATCCTGAGAGATGCAGAACTCCACCAGCTCTTGCAGTGAAAGCTGATGATATTTAGCAACTTGTCAGTCCTCCATCCCATCTGAGTTGCTGAGAGCTGCACAGGCAAGGGAGCATCGGGGAGCCAGGTGGGATCCGTGTGGGCGCCTGCAAACATCACATCCCCGCAGCAGTGAGGAACTTGAACACCAGCCACTGCCTTGTCTCCTGCCACAGACACTTTAGCATATCATGCATGAAAAAGAGATCAAACTGCCCTTTGTTTTGGCCCACATTGTTAAAATTCTTGGATGGAGATACACGAACCAGATAACTCACACTGCATTCATGTGATTTTGTTGGCCTCTGCCAAACACTGGTTCAGTGATTTCTGAAGTGCTTGTGGCTTACAAAGCGAGATGATTGACAGCCATTACAGTGTTATACCTTGCCTTTTGAGGGGGAAAATATGTGTTACTGATGAGAATGGGAAAAATTAGCTATGAAAATCATGAAACTCACACTTGATTACTATTGGCTCAAACAATATTTCTTTTCTTCATGTGTAATCATGTGCTAGAATTCCTGCCTCATTAAATAAGAGAGATTATATAAAGCATTTACATTACATATATTTATCCAGCATGAAAATTCAACACTACTTGGAACTCTGCTGGTGTCTAAGTGAATTTATACTGATAACTCCAATGGCTTACGAGATAAGAATTGGTATTTTATCCTTGTTTCTATGTTTCTGACCACATTATCTATTTTCTGGAATTGTAAGTGATTACTTCAATTCTACATCCAACACAAAGGCTATTTTATTTTTCTGGAGAAAATATTTTTTTTGCTCTCTTTCTGTTTTTGGTTTTGTTTTTTAAACTTGATGCATTGTTTTCAAGAGCTCTGGTTAGCACATCATATAACAAACCCAGCTCATTATTATGCATTATCTACTGCTGCTTGCTGCAATGCAATATTTACACTTTGGCATTAAGGCAGGAGACGGCCCTCGTTATGGAGCACATCCACTGCTGATAGATCGACACAAGGGCTTTTCAGAAACATGAAGAATTGAAAATGGTTCATCTGGGGATTGCAAGTGCTATGAATTCTTTATATCTAACAGTTGGCCTGCACTGACCCAAAGGATATTAGATTTCTTAGGAGCAAACGTGCTCTGCTGAAATGTACTTAAAAAGCTCGATCTGAGCGTCCTGCAGTGGCTGCTCCCCCCTTCATCATCCCTGGCTTTTGCCAGACAGAGCTTCCTCTCCCTCTGTGCAACCCTTGCTCCCTGCCTCATACCTCCTGCTGGCTTCCTTAGGTCTCCGTGTTGGCATTCTGCGGGCAGCAGGCGGGAGCGCGCAGGGGTAAGCGAGCGCACCGTTGGAGCTGGAGGAGGTTGCTCCCAAGCCTGGATTTTATTGCCATGTCACTTGGATTGTTTTTACAGCTGGCAGGCCAGAGTGACCTTTGGCTGCCTCTTCTCGTTTCTGTCGGCTCCTTCCCCATGAGTCCACGTCAAATCTGCTTCTCTTGCGGTCTTTTAAAGGGCTGCTCTGCCATCGCCGCTGCCTCCGGCGCAGGAGGCTCTGACCTCGCACTGGGAAGTGGAAGGGGAAGGTGAATTCTGAATGGTCCAGCACTCATCGTGTCCTGCTGCTCCAGCAGCACCAGCACCGGGCCAGGTGTAACCCTCTGCTGCTGGCCTGGGACACCAGTGATCCACCAAGGGACAGGAAAGCACAGCAGGAGCCACACAGGCACATGAGGACGTGGAGGGACACCTGCTTTGTGCAAAGCACAAGGCAAAATCACCTTGTCATGCTAATGAGACATTTCTCTAATAATTGGCCTTTGAGGATCCCAAGGTACTTTTCCTGTAAAAACCATGGTATCATTTGGCAGGAAGTATCAGTATCATCCCAATTCCTTTTTTTTTTTGGGACAGATCAGTTGACTGATGCCACTGTTGGTCAGTGGTTGCTTACCACCTATGATCATCTAAGCACTGGACAATGCTGCTACCCCAGAAGTTGTTCCCATTTTCTCTTTGAACATTTCTACATTTTGTGTCCTCAAAACATCCCAGCATGTCTATTAGCAGAAGACCTTCACAGAGGCAGAAAGCAGGACAGAATTTGTGTTTTTTCTCCCACATAGAATCTAGCTAATCTTTTGTTTCTGCCAACTTATGATCAATTTAGAGATTTGCACAGGTGGAAAGCAAATTTTATGTGCATTGCACTGGGCTCTGACACCATGACCCAAACTCAGGCCCTGCCTGCCTGGTTCTGTTACCACAGTTCCTGTCCTTCCCCCCATTTTAATGACATTTCAGAGAAGGAGAAGGAGAGAGCAGGATTTGGGAGGGATGAAAACTGTTGGTTAATTGAGACAATTTTTAATTAAACTGTGTATTTCACTAACTGCTCTGCGCAAAGAGCTTTATTGTAGTGTTGCTGTGGCAACCTTAACTTTGAGCATCCTGACATGTGATTAAAATCTAAGATTTAAATGTTTCATTAACAAAGAGTGATTCTTATTGGTTTTGAGGTTTTTTTACTTTTTCTGGGCATCCACCAAAATCACTGAGCCTGAAGTCTGAGGATCAGAGTGCCACCTCAGATTTTGGTCACTGAGGGAAGGGAAGGAGAGACAGCCGTGCAGATGACTGAAAGCCTATGGGGGAGAGATATCCTTTTCCTGACTTACAAGTGCCTGCCCCCTTCTCCCCCCTGCCCTGCATCTTCCCACTCCCTAAGGATGCTGTACCAATCAGACTTAGTAGCTTAAAAGGCCATAAAGGGAAAAATGTCAGGTGTGAGCTGCTCTGCTCAGCATGACAGGAGTTCAGATAAGAACACAAAAAATACCACATGGGGTTAGACATAAGGTTCATTTAGCCTGCTAACCTTTGCCTGGCAACAGCAAGTAGCAAATGCTTAGGATATGTATAGACTTGACCTTTCTCTCACAGACCCTCCCAGCTCCTGATAACCACTACTTAGATGTGTCCTTGCAAATCTCTCCCAAATGGTGTTTTTTCCTAGTAAAGACCTTCTGAGCTAGGAGAAGTATATTCTTTCCTTTTTTTTTTTTTTTTTTTCTCTCCCCATAAGTGGCCACACTTTGTCCTTTGAAGAAAAAGTGATTGCTGCTTGTATTATGATGGAATGGGATCAAGGATTCAGGGCAGCCCTGTAGGCAAACAATGAAATCGAAGCATCCTAGCGTTAAGGCAAGATGCTTTCTCCTTTCTTTTCTTCTTTCTGTGCCTTTTAAGAAAGAAAAATTGGATACAGCCCCTAATATATGTTCCTGTATAGAGATGGGGATCTGTCCTGACATGTCCTTCTCATTTCCCCATTAGTTGTTATAACAGTTTCACCCTGGAAAGCTGGGGTCACATCATCATCTCTGATTTTACCCACCAAGGGAAATGAATAGAAAAAAAGTCTCTTGTATAGTAAATTTCTGTCAGACAGCAATCCTGAAATAATACTCCTTGATTCTTCATATCTCTTTTAATTTCTCTCGGGCACAGCTCTAATTTTAGTTACTTAGGAAGATGATACAGTGGAAAGGTGTTATGTATTAAATAGTGGACTTACCCAGGAAAAGGAGATTTACATTAATACACCATTTATCTTGTCCCTTACAAAGTTGGATTTATTCTTTCCTCCATCCAACAATGGATGTTCATTCAGTTCTTGGCTTTTGCCTTTTATTTTCAGGAAATGAGATGAAAACTCAGAGGGCATCTAAGCATTTGTGCAACATAGGAGAAACACATAATTTCCTGACCTGCTGGACAATTAGTTTATGCCCTGAAGTGTGATATTTGATTACCATTCCTTACAGATTTTGTTTGTGGTGTTAATAGCCATAAAATTATTCAGTTTCTGATTAGATGCAGTCACAGAATTTGTCTCAATGATTTCCAGTTGCTGGGAATTATCCAGATATGCTTCTTGATGTGTTTCAAACTTTCTCTCTTCTGCCTTCCCAGGACCATTCATTCATCAGGACTGTAACGAGAGAGAAAATTTGCTGTAACGTGAACAATTTTGAACAGCTCAAACACAGCAAAATTGCTTGTTTACTTATCTTCTCTCTACTATAATCTCTATGTTTATTTTAAAATTGTCTCACATTTTGAGATTGATAAATTGAGATGTATTTTACAAGTCTCCTCAATTCTGAATTGGAAAAAAAAATTATAAAATATTAATGACTTTACACACATACAGAAGATAAACTTTGGTAAATGTAACTATTTCATACAATGTCTCCTGTGACTCTGAAGGATGAAAAGGTTAAAAAAAATATTAGGAGTAATAGTAGGATTTTTATGAATGAAGACCTACATTAAAAAGGGATGTGACATTTGTTATTTTTACTTTAAAGTTAGGAGATGTTATCTTGACAAATATATCTTTTCACATTCTATTTAACTAATTATAGTCTAAATTTACAAATCTTAAAAAGTGAGATTTTCCTTATGCTTTGTTTCCAGCAGATCAACCTTGTTTTCAAAATTAGAGTTTAAAACTTCCCAGTAAGCTCTCTTCCCTGTTCTGAGTACTCTACCTCAAGATTTTTAATTTAGTTAATAACAGTGTCAGAGTTTGGTAGACAATGATTCAAGAGGAAAGTAAATAATTTTAAGATAAGGAATAAACAAAGAAAAAAAATGCAATACAGTGTTTCAATATGTCCACAATTTTCTGTTGCAGACTGAATGGAAAATATTCTCCAGGTTGAGAAATGAAAAATTGCTCACAGATTTTAAATCTTTTAGTGCTAGAGCAATGGAAAGAGTCAAAACATCTACTTTGGGTATCCTAACACCCAAGTAAAAAGCTCCTGGCCTCAGCTTGTCATATTGTTAATTACTTTTTAGAAAATGATAATGGAAGTCTCCTACAGGATAAATAAAATGGTCTTGCCAAGAAGAAACAGCACTGAGTCACAGAATGGTTTGGGTTGGAAGAAAGTCAAAAAGTCATTTAGTTTCAACCTCTCTGCCATGGGAATGGACACCCTCCACTCTCCCAGGCTGCTCCAAGCCCCATCCAACCTGGCCTTGGGCACTTCCAGGGATGGGGCAGCCACAGCTTCCCTGGGCACTTTGTGCCAGGGCCCCACAATTCTTACATCAAAATTTTTTTTCATAATATCTATTCTAAATCTGCACTCTTTAAAGCCATTCACCATTGTCCTATATGTCCATGCCGTTGTAAAATGTCCCTCTCCAGCTTTCCTGTAGGCCCCCTGTGGGCTGTGCTATAAAGATTTCACTCTTTCGTTTCTTCATTTGAGATGAAGTGGTACCTCTCAATCAAAAAAGGCTGCAGTGCAGCCAAATTCCTTGATCATGGTTAAAAGAAATGAAAAAAAAAATCTCAGAAGAAACTGATCACATAAGCAGTTGATGCATGTTCTCATATTTTTACATGTGATGTGTATATGGGCTGATTCCTGCCATGGGGCTCTGTCATGGTACATACTTGTTTAAAAACAGTCTTAAAAATAAAATATTTTATTTTCCATATCATCCCCTAAGCAAGGACTAAAAGAACACCAAATATTTTAAGTTTGAAAAAAATCACTCTCCAATATCTGTTTTAAACAACACATGCCTTAAGCTTTGTAGCCATTAAAGAAGAACAAATGGTTCTTGCTCTTTGGAGATCGGAGGTGCAAAAAGAAGACTTATTATGTAGGGAGAAAATGTATTATGGAAGACAACTAGCATAATTTTTTGCATTATGTTACCAAAATATGTCTTTTTCCTTTTTTGCTTTTTCAAAGTTTGCATCCCCCTCTACAAATATTTTCAAAGACTTCATATATTTTCAAGCACATTATTTTTTATTTTGTTTTTTATCATGTTAGATTCAATGCAGCTTAACTGCATTTTATCTACCAGAGGTGGGAATTAAATAATTTCTGAGAGATGTAAGGGAAGCTGGAACTTTCCCCAGTTGCCTGCCTTCTTTCTTTTTTTTTTGCTTGTCTCAGAGTTTTGACATTTTCCCTGGTGACGGTTGCTATGCTGTGCCTCAGCACATTGGCTTGGGATCCTTGCATTGCCTAAGGTGCTAAGGCATGTTTTGTACAGAATTTTTTTTATTTTTTTTATTTTTTTGAAAGGCTTCTTGGAACCGGATATCAGTTAGAATTTTTCCCCTAGAGATGATGTCAAACTTCTCATCAACACACTGCAGAGTCAAAGACGCAGAAAATGACTTATGACCGAAGACATTTTGTGCGGTGACACCTTGCTTGTTATCTTCAAGAGGGACATAACATTCAACAGGTTCAATTAAGGGCAGGATTTCTTATAGCCAAGATCTCCCTTCTGAGCAGGGTTGCAAAAGAAAAATCTTTGCATTTCCCAATAAACAGGTGTGCCACTCCCACAGGCACAAGGATGTGTGTGAATATTGTCATCCTAATAGCTCGCAAACACTGTTTAACACCTAACTTCTGAGATCCCAAAATTGTCTTACCCAAAGTATAAACCAGAGAGAATTTATTTTCTCCTTGTCCTGCTCCATTTAACTGTGAATTCCACTTGTATGTGCAAATAGCAAGACAAAAAAAAACCCTCTTTTCACAGGCAGCCCCTTATCACTTGTCATTTGTCTCCTCACCCAGCTCAGCCTGTTTTGTGAGCACCTGAATTGCCTTATGAAAAAATAATAATAAAAAAAAAAGGAAGCAGCACTGCTTGTCCTGGTTTTTGTGAACTCTGGCAGGCTCAGGCCTCCGGGAGGAGTTGTGGGCAGGTAAAATTGACAGCAGGCTATAGCTGAGTGCGTGGCTGCTGCCAGGATCAGCTCCCCCCAGGCTTGACACACGTTGTCACCCTTGTTGCAGCAGCAATAAAGGACGCACAGGCTGCTGGAGGAGAGATCCCTCCCGAGCACGCACCAAGAAGGGCACATTGAGAGCCCCGTGTTTGGTTAAAGCCCAGCACCAACTTATATTCCTGACTCAAGCTGTGTGAAAAATTGATCTTTTCTTTTCTGGAGTTAGCTGCCAAATTGGTAAAGAGCAGTGATGGTAGCAACAGAACAACAAAAACAACAATAAAATTTGAGCTAAGTGTAAAACTTGGGATGGGAGTGGAGGTGGGGGAGAGGAGAGAGGGAATGTTTTTTTTTGCCAAAAGCAAATGTGTCATTTTGCTCAACCCAAAATGAAAAGTTTTCTTAATGACACTTGTAAAAGGGGAAAAAAAAATAAAAAAATCACCAGGGCAACATCATCAGCCATTGTTTTCTCAGTACCTTTAGAATTTAGCACATTTAACCCTGGCTGCAAGACATCCCTGTGTCTGAGCAGGTCTGAACCCATTTGTACCTTTGGTGATGCTGTGAGCTCACGCATAGAGCTCTATGTGATCCTCACAATATCCCTGAATCATATTGTTCCCCCAAAGGACTCACAACCCAAATTTTCTAAGGTAGCTAAACAAAATGAAGCAAACAGAAATATAAGAAGCAGTTATCACAAACTGTTTAACTACATTTTTTAATACAGAGCTATTTTTTAACTACAGAGGACAGGAAAGAAAATAAATTAATTTTTCTCTTTAAGCATTCAGTTTTTCATTTGCCACCTTTTTTCCCTCCCTTTATTTTTTGTTTCATCTGAACACGATTTATCTGCAAGTTTAGAGTGATGAACTTGATTTGAACTTAAATTTTCCAGACTGCATATTAGAATATTTATTTTTGTAGCCAGTCTTCTTCCAGAACACAGGCTCTTCACAAACCCATGTCTCTGCCTGTTTGTATATTCCTATTTGGATGTCACACTATTTAACTTAGATATAAAAACACAGAAATGTTCCCAGGAAAGTCCCATCCTGGAAAGTGGGTTCACATTCAGGGCTTGGTCACACTTTGCCAGGTGCTGCTTGTACTGGTTTTCCACTACCTGCAATGAATGTGCCCCACTAGGGTGTAATATTTCAATCTGGGCCAGATCATCACTTTTTGTTATTATGAACTGAAAGAAAAGTTACACTGCTCTGTATTGCGTAGAAGTAGAAATTATTATGTGTTATTCTGAGAAATTATTGAATATTTCTTTAAATTCCATACTTGATGGTTGTCTAGAGCTTTTCTTTTTTTTTCTTTATAAGGATTATCATATCAGTTTCTATTTATAGCTTATGTCTCTAATCTGAAATAAGTTGTTTATATAGAAGTTAATGCAATTTTTTTTTTTTAGCTATCATATGTGTTACATCTAAGATAAAAAGATTAGAAGTTTACCATCTGTTATAGAAATCTGGATTATTTATTGAGTTCCATTGTTGTTTCAGTAACAAACAACATTTCATTTGTCAGGAATCCTTGAGTATGGTCTTCATTTTTAAACACTAAAGACAGAATGAAAATCAACAACCTACCAACTGAAATCTGTGAAAAACCTGCAAAGCAACACATCTGTTTCCATGAACACATCCAAAACACATCACGAAAAATTGTGTTACCCAGCCATGTCCTTGGACAGCAATATTTTTATTTTGAGGAGAACACTCATGATACCTACCTAAATAATTAAAAGGGGAATTTTATCAAACGAGGCACTTTTCCAGGGGAATGCATGCTTGTAAAAGAAACACTAAATACATAACAAGAATTTCCTCCACACATCACAGGCACAATGTGTTATAGCCATCCTGCCCTGGAAACTGGGGGAGAAATAGATGAACAATATGATTAAGTGACTTGTTTAATTATACATTAAACTTATATGGGGAGATCATATCTGTTCAGAGCTCTTCCAACCATTCACAGTCTGCAAATCTCTAAACTCATCAGAAAAAATCTCCCTGTAGGCCACAAACATGGCAAGGAGATTTAGATCATAGCCAAGGAAGAAGTTTAAACTGTACTAAAGCATCTCCACTGCAACCACAGTAAATATTTCCACAGTGGACTCATAAAGCCTTTGATCTTTCATTTGTCTTTTTGTAGAACATATTGCACTTCATGAATTTCACCAAATGTCTTACTTGTGAAATGAAAACACAAGAATGAGTCATGTAGACAATAAATAATGGACAAAACCACCTCTGGTCATGGAGAGTCTATCTCCTACAAAACAGTTATTTACTACTATTTCAGTCATGAGAAGAAAAATACTTACAAACCTCCTTAAGATCAGTCTGAGAACTAAAACTCAAGTCCTGATTGATTACCAAAAGCCTATATTATATCTGTCATTACTTTATGATATAATATTTCTCCTTTGCCATCAATATCTGTGTGTTCCTTGATTCCTTCCATTCCCTGGTACCAATCACCTTTTCCAGAATTTCCATCTGATACTTATTTAATTAAGCTAATATTTTGGTTTTACTTTGAATTCAGCTATAAAATCCACTTCTTTGTGTTAAAAAATATGCTTACCTTTTTGTCTACATTAGTCAAAGGGTGATATCTTTATTTATAACTCTATGATTAAAAATTCTGCACATATTCTACTTTTTAAAAATAATAAAATTCTGATTCCTTATTTTGTCCTTTTGATGCATGAACATTTTTTTCAGTAAAACAGTTCAATCAAAAAAAGTTTAAAAAAAACACCTGGTAAAACCTTTAAGTCTGTCTATAATTCTTTTTCAGATTCACCTAAGAATCCACATCTTTCTTTAGTTTTTTCATTCATAAAGATAATTTTAGTAAGAAACTTTAACCAAAATCCATTTTTTGGACAAGAATTTATGTTTTTTTCTAAAACACTGATGGGAAATTTGATGATCTACAGGATGCCTTAAAGTAATAATCAAATGATGTCCAGAAAGGTCAGAGGCTGATATGCAATTAAAGATGATGATTAAGAGATTTTACATCACCATGATTCCTATCACCTTCTTTAGCCAACAGTGTTGCAGTGCAGACATTTCAATATTGGTCAGGATGATTCCCACTCTCACCCTGAACATTTTTAGATGTGTTAGACTCTTAGCTAAGATCAATCCAGCTGTCAATATTCCATTATTAGAGTAAGGAAGCTGGATAGAAAATGAACTAGAGACACCTTAGGAAGACCCAGCAATTCTTAGATTAGGTATCTCCTTGCTGATAAGCTTTCAATTTCTAAATCCAAATTTCCTAACGGAGTCTGATTGCATGAGATTCCATCCCCAGGATTTCCACATACGGTGCAGAGACTAAATATCAAAGGTCTCTGAACTGTGAGTGATATTTACCCACAGTGTACATGTCATTAACAAGTAGATAAGAAAAGATTGATCTTGGCTTTGACTTTAAGAAAAGATCTGGCAGTTTGTGTGTGTACAAATTTTGTTACCAGCAGAAGTATTACCCTTGTAAAATGCTGGAGCTTCAAATTTAGAGCATCATATTAATTTTGATCACAGTAAATTGTTTCAGATTGACCAAATTGTTGCTGTTGCTCTTTTGCTTCTGATCATACTTTGTTTTGGATCATATGAAATGTTTTTGTAAGAAATAGCTTTTCTAAGCTATTTTTCAATAGCAAGTGTGCCAATCAAGCCTAAAGCCTTAAAAGATATCTCTAAGTGGATGGATGCATTGTTGAACAGTTTGATGGCTCACTCACCATCTGCAGTTACTTGTTACTCCAATTCTTGCCCATTTCAGCCTGATTCAGAGCAGCAATATGAAATTCAATCATTTGCTTGAAAAATATGGGTGTTGTCACGTTTGCATTAAATGACAGCTTAGTTAATGTTAAAATCCCAGTCCTTTCTGGAAACTGTGTGTTGCACAGGGGTAATGGTAAGTCCTCAGTCCCTCCAGAGAGGTCATACACCTGCAGGTTGATGGCAAGTTTTGGTTTCACTCTGTGATTCATGTCCACTAAACTTTTCTCACAGGAGGGTGATTTCTTCACTGAAAAGGTGGCCAAGAATTGGAATAGGCTGCCCAGGGAAGTGGTGCAATCACCGTCCCTGGAAACTTTAAAAAATATATCAATGTGGCACTTGGAAATATGGTTTAACAGTGGACTATATAATGTGGGCTAGTGATAGGACTCGACAAACTCAACAAACTTATGACTTTAGTTCTTAATAATTCCATCATTCTGTGATTTCCACACCAACAGTGGAGAGAAAATAATCTTAGAAACCCTGTAAAAATACTGCTGGGAAGCCCTTGTTGACAAGGTCTCCATTCCAGTTCATCACACAGATCCCAGTGAAAAGGCTTTTCCCAAGCACCTGCACAAAGATGACACCACTTCCCACTTTAATAAGTTCCAGAAACTGGGGAGAAAACCAGTGAATGCTTATAAAACAAATTCCCCCAGGAACAAAACCTTCATTCCATTTGATGTAAATTTGAGCATTTGCAAAGTTTTCAATAAATATAAAAGTCACCAAAATTATTTTGCTAAATTTCACTAGGAGTGCTAGCAAAGTCAGCTGTTCCATCTGCTGCCTCCTCGTTCCCCAAACACCTGCACTCAACCTGTTCCTCTTTGGCTCAAAATCTGCATGACCCAGGCAGGACCTGGCAGGGCAGGGCTGTGCCCTTCAACACCACACCATTCACTCCACTGTTAACACTTACCTGTTGTGTTGAAAGATTATTTTGTCCTCCTGGAAATCAGAGCTCTTTGTGCAATTACTGCAGGCAGGTGTAAAGTTCCAGGTTTTTTATTCTTGGTGAAGTTACATTTCTTAGTTCTTTGCACTCCTCAAATTCCCTGTGCATTCAGTCAGGCATTTATAAAGGCAAGAGGAGGGTAGTCAAGCTTCTCAAATAATGTTGTTTTGCAGGTGTGCATAAGAGAGTAGAAATAATTATAAAAATTATATATACAGGGAATAAAGTATTGCAGATGCAGTTTAGAATATCTTAGAAGAAACACTGGTGAGCAAGAAACACCACACCACAATTATTGATTTTATTTTATTGGGTAAGGAAAAATGATGAATTCTCCTCTTCTAGCAGGTGGCAATAGCTTGTTGAATACTGAAATGGATTGAATTTCAAGATATGGCTGCACATTATTATCCTTTATCACTGTCATATTCAAGCCTGGAAGATTTCATTCACTAAATGAAAACCACATTGGAAGATGCCATTTTATTTGGGAATAGGTTTATACATTCAAAATTATCCTTGCCACTCCAGTGTTAATACCCCTCCAGTGATAATTTTTAAAATTATTGGTGGAAGATGGAGGGATTAAAACTTCCAAGGATGTCAATCATTTCAGCAACCCTCTTCCCTGCCTGTGTCATCCACAGTAGGAGCAGAGGCTGCAGATTTTTTGTTTTATGATATACATCTGGAATGGTACACTCCTTAGTATATTAATTATGCATCTTGATATTTGTCTTGTATGATTATTTTTTCCTTCAGCTAAAAATAATTTAATCACACATTAAACCCATGAAAATTCCATCTCTTTTGCAGACTAGATTCTCCAGATTTATAACCTACTTACCTCACTTCAGTTTGTTTAGAGATTTTGAGATTGGCCTTATTTATTATACAGTCTATAAAGTAGAATTATTCTAAATCACTCCTGTGGAACCATGAAAATGAAACCTTGGATAGGCAAGAGGATTTTTATGTCCTTTAATTAGAGCTTATGTTGAAACTTCAAATGCAATGGCAAAATGTTCATTGAACAGTCTTTGCTCAAGCTGACTGCAAAGGACAATCCCAGCTGTACAGAGATGAGATGTCACAGATTTTGAGCAGTTTTGAATGACAATATCAATATTCAACATCTTTAGCTCTGACTTAGGAGCTTTATACAGGAATTCTGCTGCTTTATCCCCACTTTTCAACCTGGCAAGTTGAAGGGAGGTGAATGTTGGGATTGTTGTACTTGCTCCCTTTCTGCAGCTGCTCCGTGGCAACACAGCCATGAATTTCTCCAGGATTTACTTTTAGGCTGTCAATCTAAAGTCAGGCAATAATTAAAACTGGACAAAATTAATCCTCATTCTTCAAGGTTCTAGCCAGTCCATCATGACTCAGAAAGTTTGGTCCTCATGCACAATCAGATTTCAGTGTTTATAGCTCTTTGTCTTCTTTTCTGAAGTATCAAATAATCCCTTCTCTGTTTTCAGCCTCCTGGACACAGCTGTTACCTGTCTTCCCTCCTGTTCTCCCTCTGCAGTACAGGATTCAGTCTTCTGAAGACTGGAAAGCTTCCATTTAAATGTAGTCTTTGAGCTTAAAGTGCTTCATGCATGTGAAATATAATGGGCTATGATGTGCAAGCAGCCAGGCTAGATGATCTAAAGGTACCTTCTGGCCATAATCTCTATCAAATTATTAAACCTATGAAATTGCAGAACACAAAATACAGGATAATGTGAAGTCAATGGGAGTGGTGGAAATTAAGTATCATGTGTATTAAACCCCACATACTTGGTTTCATTAAACTCCAAGCACCAGAATTTCTCCCAGGCAATCCCATTTCAAAGGATAATAAAAGAAAGAGGAAGAAGCTTTAGGGCCACTTGACCAGTGTCTCCCCATATTTGCTAAGTGCACACACTAAAACTAATTTTCAAGGAATTTAATGCCTGAGAGCCAATCCAGCAAACGAAGTAAATCCTGTCTTACAGAATACCTGCAAGTCACTAGGTAAGAAATATTCTCAATGCTGCTTCAATAAGCTTATGTATGCAAATTTAACTCCAAGTACTGACAGGCACTGTGACTCTGTCTCAGCTGCTGGGGACTACAGATGTTTTGGCAGAATGGGGGAAGACATTGCTTTTAAAATTTTGAAAGTTTCAATATTTAGAGCAAGAATCTAATGTTATTTGAGCAAAATCCTTTTAAATATATTTCTCAATTATTTCATCTAGCAGTTGTCTTAGTTCCATATAGATACACACATAACATTTATTTATATATATTTATAGACTAATTATTAATTTAAGACAGCTTTTCGTATTTTCTCACATCTCCCAGGGAGGTATGGTATCATGTGCAGTGGAAAACTAAAGTAAAACAGATTATGAATATCATCAGTTTGAATATTTATGGTCCTTGCTGTGATCAGACATATTTTCAACTATTCTCAGTCTTTATTCTCTTTCTTCTCTGATAAATTTTCATATGTGTTGGCTCTGATGCAGAGAACACCTGGAAGCTCTTCAGTACAGAAAGTAACTTATTACTTAAATTTTGTGTCTATATATTTACAAAATCCAGAATGAAACATGTAGAGACATTGTCATGTTAATGCCTGACTTTGAGTGACCAAATATCTCCTGGAACAGATGCAGTTTGTGACAGATGCCTCACTTGGGGCCCTCAACCTGAATGATATGTAGAATATCACAGCTATTTTCCAGTTTGGCTTTAAAAGATGTTTTTTTCCCCACACTAATAGGTGATGAGATGTTCTATACAAGGTTTCCATCCCTGGATTCAAAATAACTGCACATCTGGACCTCAGGACTGACATAACTGGACAAAACAGAATAAAGGCCTGCACTGAGACCAAGAATACATGTGCAAAGCCAGGGAAAATCCTTTCTCCAAAAAGCTTTTGCAAGAAGCAACTACTGGGACATGAAAGCTGTTCCCAGGGCCACGTGTACATGGCAAAACAAAATTCAATCTCTGGATTTCCAAGTCCTTACTCTCCTGATTATACTTATTTTCATGAAAATAATTTTCTTCTACTGCAGCATCTGACTTGGTCACCATAAATAGGAACTCAGGGGATGAGGTTATCCTTGCATGGGTCTGCATACCTCAAAATTTGCACATTCAGTGTTTTGATGTTGATAAGATCAAAGGCAGCTCCTCTCTGCAAACCCATACCTAATGACAACAAATATATACCTGAAATCTAAAACTCTTACAACAGGTGAAGTTTCTAGGACTGTAGTTCAAAGGGATTTTGACTGAAAGGTTATTAGAAATATGTTGAAAATATTTTTTAAATATTAGCTCCATATGATGTTTCAATAAGAGTTGTCTCTTTTCCCTGACTGAACATATAAGAATAATTAAAGAAAACTTACATTTAGTAAGTGTTGTGGTGAAAGCTGGCAGGCAGCTAAACACCACACAGCCTCTTGCTGACTTCCCACATTGCAGTGGGATGGGGAGAGAATGGGGGAAAATAAAGTAAAATTTGTGTGTTGAAATAAAGACAGTTTAAAAAAGTATAAAAGGAAGTGAATAATTAGTAATAATAACAGAACTAGAATATACAAAATGAATGATGCACAATGAAATTGCTCACCTCTCAGATTTCCCCCAGTTTATAGATGTAGGATTATATATGTTTATGAATGCTTATACATGACATCATAGGGTGGTATATCCCTTTGGCCAGCTTGGGTCATCAGTCCTGGATGTGTCCCCAGCTTCTTGTGCATCCACAGACCAAGACTGTAAGGCTTGTGCCTAGTGAAAATTTTCTTTATGATTGCTTTTCATGTGGACAAAATTCCAACTTCCCAAGTTCTTCATCATTTAAATTCTTTATTTTTTTTTTTCACAGTATCTTTTCTGACTTCTCCATGTAACAATCAGTAACTTAAACAACTTAGGGAAAATAATCTTACTGCATTACTTCAGAAATATTCTATGACTCCCTTTTCTGACTGTCCATTTGAAATGCTGAGGAAAGAAGGGCCTGGAGAGGAAAGGGCTGGACTCTGCAACACCCTGATGTCAATTCAGGCTGTTCAATTCAATTACACCTGAGGGCAATTCAGAAAAAAGAATGTGCCTTGTTCAATTTTTAAGTCACAAAATCAGACTTAATATTCTATTTTAATTATGTCTTTTGATACATTATCTTGAGAAAAATAGCTAAGACTTAATTCTCCATTCCCTGTCTCTAAAGGGAATAATAAAATTTATATCTAAGTAAAATATTTTCTTTGGAGGCAAATGCAGGACGAGATGGAGGTATCTGGATAGTATGATAATGCAGGTTACAAAAGGAACTTGGATCATTAAAGCACTCAAATGTAGTTTACTGGAAATCTTAGCCCTGGGTTTGTGTTTTAGGATCAGAAATGAATGGTTCATCTTTCCACTACTGTTATTGTCTTTAATAACCTTAGATTCCTCTTTTTTGTTCCAGCAACTTGCAGTGCATGTGAACATTTTAAGTATAGACATGACATTTTAGTTTGAAGTTCTATGTGTGAAGTGGCTCTTTACACCAAAGATCTGAGACATTTCTCTCAGAACTTTATTTAAGTTTATTTGTTTTGCTGATAAAAACTCTGGAATTATATTTGCAAAGACAGGTCTGTGGGTATCAAGGATATCATTAATGAAAAAGAAAACCACCTTGAAACAGGTGTCTCTTTCCATGACAAGCTTCATTTCCACCTAATGATCATTCTACAGACAGATGCTAATAAAGGACTTATCCTGGTAGGTGCTCTGTATCTAATTGTCTTCGAGGGGGTTAACAGGAATTCTTAGAAGTCTTCAGGAGATGACTACTTACATCCACAACATTTTTCTTCCTCTTGGTGTAATGTGGTCATTCTCCTTCAGTGAGAGTTTGTATCTTCCCATTAACTCGTTAACTGCTCTTGTAAACTGTCACTGAAGCAAGCAGATCTTACAGGAATCTGGACACAATGTTGGCTTTTATTGGTAAAACACAATTACAGAGGTAATTGGCTCCTATATATCTGTGTGACACTTTCTTGGCACGAGCTTCTCCGGTTCCTGGATTGCCTTCCCCTCTTCCACTCCTCCTCAATATGTTTTAGTATTGGAGCCAATAGCCTGGTGACCATTCAGAGGTTATACTTGGCAGGTTTAGAACACAGATGCTGGATTGCAACGTTCAAGGGCTTGCAAGAGCTTTTATACAAAGCTCTCTGAGTACATTCATCTCTTGGGCTGTGCAAGATTACCTTTAAATATGGTGAGTTAACCTGTTGATGAGTTAAACCCATTTTTTATATCTCCAGTTACTCCTGCTTTATTTTTTTCTGGAGAGAATCAGATTCTCTCACCTTCAGGATCAGGTGTTTTCCAAGCATTCTTACCAAGATGAGTTGATGATGGACAGTTTTATGGAACTTTTTTATGATTATAGAGTGCCTTGAAGACCACCCACCTAAGCCCCTCTGCAGTCATTGAGACAGATTCCCATTTCTGCATCCTACTACAAATAATCCAAAGTGTAAAAGAAAAAAAAAAACATGCCAGGTGGCTTAAGTGGGAAGTGGGGCTAACAGAATGATGTAAAGCTGTCAATTTTTCCACCAGTCAGAGGCAGTAATCACAGCCCACAACATGCAAACAAATATAGTCATAGTCTCCTCTGTAATACTTTCTGAGATCTCCCTTGAACAAGATCCACTGTAAATCATTTGTTCAAGGGTAAGAGCACATTAGGTACTGCTTCATGTCCTGAACAAAACAGCAAAACATTCCAAAACTCCAAACTATGCTTCCTCCTTGAATCAGTGTCAGAGTCTCTGATGGGCATTGTCCTTCAGGTTGTGGGCTGGGGAGTAAAGGGATTTTACTGTGAAAAATGACAGTGATAGTGTTGAGATTAATTTCAGTGAGATGAGATTTTATAAGGAATATCCCAAAGAAAAGCAAAAGTGAATTCATCAGCCTCTAAAAGAGCTGAGGCCCTGCAAGATGAGATCTGGTTTAGATGTTGTGCATTGCTCAAGATCGTCCAAAAAGAACAAAATGAAAAAATACACAGTTGGAAGATATAGAAACTTCTTTACCAATCTTTGTAACTTCTTCTTTGCCATTCATTGTTCTTTTCCTCTTTTTGACCAATGAATATATATAAGGTTCTTCAACAGGGAAAAAGAAGCTATTAAAAGAAAAGGTTTTGGGGAGGCTAGAGGTTTGCTTATTACTGACAGAACCAATTGTCACTTCCACTTGGACTCTGCAGAGCCAGGGAGATGAAATTTTCAGTGAAGTCAGAGGCATTTAGGGATGTCCACCAGTTCTGAAACTTTTGCCTTCAGCTCTAAATGAATTTATGCAGGAGCAGGAATAATGTTTAATTCTTTGCCAGAATACAAAACAAGCCAAACTCCATATTCTTTGTTTTTTGTAGGTTGGAAAAAGACACTAATGTCAGAATTCTTCCATTGCTGGTAAGGAAATTTAGATGCAGATGTGGAACACTATATTTTTGGAAGGTCTATATGCAATTAACACATGTAGGTGCTCAATAATCAATATCCACTTCTGAAAGCTCAATCAGGATGATTATTTGGAGTAGTGTTACAATCTCTGCATGAAGAAATCTCATTGTTTTCTGGTCTGCTGACCAGAAATTTCTCAGCTTGTTAAGGGTTGAAGAAATGCAGTGTCAAAGAGCAAGTCCAAAACACAGATAAAGCTCTAACAAGAAATAATAGGAGAATTCAGGCAGTGCTGTGCAAAGTCGATAAATGTTAGTCTGACTAAGGACTTTTTAGGGATGAATTTGAGTGTGAAGAAAGATTTTACAAGTAATAATGCAGTTTCTTATTTAGCATAGGAGGCAGATCAGCAATGTGTGTGTATTTTCACAGATGTATGTATGGCTTTCCCACTGCAGAAGCTTTATTTCTTCTGGAAACAAAAATAACTGTGTGATTTAACTCTCTTACTTTGCTTTGCAATTGAATGTTTATGAATAGAATAACTGCGGCAGCAAATATGTCATGAGCAATCAATAGGTTGTCATGTATTTCTATAAAATATTCATCAGATAACTCGAAACTGAACAAATTCATAAAACATGTTGTATCCACTTTGCTTACACCAAGCACTGCTGGAAGTATTATTTCCATTGGCATCCTTAGGAATTCTTATATTTGAGCAAAGATTCACAGCCTGGCCTGGGAGAATTTTGCTCTTTTTTAAGAGTAGGTAATTACATAAATAAATACAGTAGAAATTTCCTTTTAATAATAATACATCCTTAACTGCCAGGAAAAAAATAGCTAGGGAAGCAGTGGATTTTCCACCACTGAAAGATATTAAATCACGTTTGTATATATTGTAAAAAAAAAATGTTTGATGCAAAAATGACTGAGCAAGAAGCCCTTTTTGATTTCCTCTGCTTATGAAAGAAGTTAGACTGTAATTTTCTTTCTAGCCCTAGAATTTAAGAATCTATGACACTTACAGTGTATTTGTAGATGATTTCTAAAAAAGAAATGGAAATATATCAATAATATTCATTGAATGCAATTTGTTTGTCTCACTGTATATTCTCTACATGCACCTACAGATCCATCATGTAAAAAGTTATGGAATATTTAAATGCAAGTCTAATTTAAGTGAACATAACCTTTTGATCTAAAAAATAAGCAATCTAACAATAGGAAAAATTGCAATCTGTCGAGACATATTTGAGTTATTTTGCTGTAATTGGCTTGGCAGCAGCTTCAATCACAGATTTCTGTTTCACAGATTGTCCCCAAATGAATAAAAGGTTTGCTTTGAAATATAATTAATACTACATTCAGCTGCAAGCCTTTCTCAGGTTGTCAAAGGAATTTAGAGAAAAGA
>NC_031773.1:4457631-4503413 GCF_001522545.3 Parus major
ATGAAACAGCTAAACTAAAAAACTTTGCTAAAGGGCAGCAGTGAAAAAAAAATTGGACTGAAACAAATGGCAAAAGCCTTTCAGGCATTTTTATTATTATTTTTTTATATATATATCAAATCAACCATCAACACATAGTTCAATAATGTTCCATGAACTATACAGCCACTTTTATACTGTCAGTTAAGGTAACAGGTGATGATGAAATATTTGATCTCACAGTGTGTGCACTTTATAAGTCAGAAGAGACACAAAAACCTTATTGTTCCATGCTGGAGTCATACATATCTGCTTCACATACAGATATATTCATTTGTACTTTAAATCTATGTACAAATGTTTAGGGTTCAAAAAGATTGCTTGTGGAAGTTGCTGACTCAAAGTGCAAAGTGCAGCAGAAATGGAAAAGTGGGTGCATTTCTTCTCTTCATAATTAAGGGTTTAATTGACTTATATTCCTCAGCCACTCTCTACTCCATTTCTTCCCTCACAATTTCTTCAGCATGAGATTTGGGATGTGCACACAAGGCAGGGAGTATAAATCCTTGCTGGAGGTGAAATGAAACAAGGAATTTGGTGTGTGGGGTAGGGCTGTGCTGTCCAACCTGTTGCTGGGACAGGGTGTGACAGCCCCAGGTCACAGGATATAGACAGGGGTGGAAAGAAACCCCTCAAGGGGTGCTAAGGGCTCTTATTGCCCTCCAAATCCTGACACAACCCATTTTTCCACTGAACACCACCTCTGTGATTACTGAGAGAAGGCAGATCCTGAAATTTTAGGTGCCAAAATCCCATGGCTAACTAAGCACTAGTCTACACAGAAACATTTACAAAATTTCCTTGATACTCATCTGCATGTTTTATACACCAGCATTTTAAAATTAATCTCTAATGGCTTTGCAGTGCACTCCTTCTCCTATTTAAAAATTAAGATTAACAGCATTGCCCAGTAGACAGCAGTGATTGAGAACAGAGAATCAACACAAACCATATAAAGTCCAGTGAAAACAGAAATGGAACAATGCCTTCTGCAATATTCCTTTGTTGCAGCAAAAATGTTGTTTCCTGCTGAGGTTTCCTAGCTGATTCTGGAAGGCAGCTCTGGTTGGTATTCCTGCTCCTCCTGTTGTAGTTTTCATTAAAAACATCCACATCTGAATTAGTCATCCTGTATTCCCATCACTGTCAGTGGAGAAAATTCAGCTTATCCTATGACCATATCTTTTAATGAACAAATACAGATGGCCATTTCAAACTTTCAGGAATTTAAAGTTCAATAAGAAGCAAAATGCCTTCCAGAGTGAGTACAACTGTATTTATGAACAAAATAAGCAATTACAACATTTGATGACAGAACAGGTTTTCCCAGATGAACACTAGATATTCCTAAATGTTCTAGTTATCTAAAATGAGTTCACTTTTTGTCAGAACCCAGAAGTCCAAATCCTCTTTGCTTTGCCTGGACTTCATCTGGGTAATTAAGCACATGAACATCTACAAGAGCTGGCTCATTGCTTCAGTCTGTGTATAAACTGTTATCACTGCACTTACAGTTCACCAGGAGCTTCACATTGTCAGAGATGATTTACAGTGAATTAATTCCACACATTAACCAGATTCCTTCTCTGTTCAGGTAATTACCAGTGAATTAGCTGAATTAGTTGTGTGTGTTGCTTGTCCAAGAGGGTTTGGGAAGGGAAAGGGTGTAGCTGTAGCCTGTGTGCTCTGAGGCAGCTACACAGAGTGTAAAGGATTAGCAAGAATCTGGTACCGAGACAGGTTGATGTACAAAATGAAGCTGTGTGCAAAGGATACTGTGAAAGAGTAGAGAGAAGGGGGAGACTGAAGATGTGGCTTAGTGTATATCCTAAATCTGGCTGGAAGATGGGCTTTGAACAAGCTGTTATTTTCCACATGGGAGTAGCATTGCTACAGTAAAATGCCAGATTTCATCCATCATAATGTCATGGCTCATATTAAAATGTCTTGAGGGACCTGAGGGAGGGATGGGCAAAAGACATCAAATCAATTTTCAGGCAATTGCTACGGTTTTCAGAACCTAAGCCCTGTGTGATGGCGTTATGGTTGCACAAAGGGAGGCTGTAAATAAGGTCCATATATCAAGAGAGGAAGTAATTTAGAAAAAGGCAGTGGATTTGACTTTTGCATGAGGCTGAACATAGAGTGAAGTACAATCAGGTTATCATTCTATATATTCTTTAGAAAGATAAGCACCAAATCCATACTTATGAGAAATTAGCATATCAGTGTAGTCCTAAAAATCCAGCTCCAAAGCAGAGAAGTTCCTTTTTAATATGAAAAAACCAAAATAAAAAACCCAAAAGAAACCAAATAACCAAAAACCGATCCAAATCAAAACAAAACAAAAAAAAAGACTCAAGGGGTATTTACATTTGTTTAAATGAGCAATTACTTATGAGATATGCAAGTCAAACACCATGATATCACTTGTTTCTTCTGGAAGCTTGAGCATTAAGCTTTTGCAAGGAAAAAAAAAAACAAAAATACTTTTTTACAAGGTGCTTTTAAACAGAGAGAATGGGAAATTAGCCCCAGGATGGTCCTGCACTAGAAACAAGTAGAATTTGAGAGTTTTATGGTCTACATAAACAAGGATAAACAGTTTTGTGATGATTTTTTTAGGACAACAAATGGTCTGTGTACCACAGTGTGCAGGGGGCAATGTTTGTACAAGATCCCCAAGCAGGTGGCTGAGAAGGAAATTGATCTACCTAATGCCTTAATATTTCTGGATGCTGCATCCACTTAGGAACTCTTCTGTTTCCAGGTCTTTCTGTTGGCAAAGGACCAGGATATATGAAAATCTATTCAAGGCATCTGAGTGCCTTCATATTCCATCTGGAAACAGAATCCAGGGAGTTGCTTGTGAGGAGTCTAAGAAAAAATTCTTGCTTCTCAGGTATGTGCCTGTGGATATTTACCTCCTCCATGAGTCATGTAGAAGGAAGTCAAAAGAAAAACATCCATGAAAGCAGGTCTAGAAAAGTGGTTTTATCTGAAATGGTCATTACCACAGACATGGTTGACCTGCAACAATCGCTAAAGAAATAATTTCCCATGTAAAGGGGTTGTTTTAATCTTAGGCAAGGAAACATCAAGATTTGCTACCTAGCATCTGTTTATATCTTGTATAACATTAGCAGCTGGCCTCAATCCTAGCCAAAGTGGACATATGGCTGAATAAAAAAAAAAAAATACAATACTTAACACTAATCGACATACTTGTTGGCACTGGAACTGGGTGAATAATTCAGTTTCTTCTCTATTTGGTAGCCAAACCACACAAAAAAAGGTAAGGAAATTTACTACAGCAAAATGTCTCAGCAAAACTAAAAAAAAATTGCACAATCTTTTCTGCTCAAGTGTTTCATCTATACAAACACATAAATTTACTTATTTTCTTTCTAACGTAAGTTGATGCCATTACTTGATCTTTTTTTTTTGTCAGCATGTATGATTTACTTAAGTACAAGATATTCTTTCAAAACATGAAGTCAGTTAGTTCTGGTGAAAGTAAAACCATGCATTTTTAAATAGTAAAATAAAATAATATGATATTCTCAAAGGGCCAATTTTCTTTTTCATTGTCTTCATGGCTGAAAATAATTACTGATTTTTCCTCCATTTCCAGAGATTTTTTTATTTCTTCTTTAAAGCTTTTTCAGTAAATCACTAAATTCACTGCTCACTAGGAAAAAGAAAAACAAACAAGCTGACTGGAGAGTACACATTTGCAATTCCATCATGGACCGATGTACATGGCAACTGAAATAAATTTAGGTTTAATCTCTTTGTGTGGGCCAGCTAGTCTGGCATCCATTGGATACTGAGAATTTCCTCCTTTGGTTTTATTTGCCACACTGACAGCTTCAATGTGTAAATTAGTTTGGTGGTTTGTTCCTTCTTTCAGCACAGACCTCATAATGATATTTATCAAGGATCCAGTATAAAGTGTCTGTTCTTTGTGCACTGTCCATTGTAAAGCTGAACTTGCTGTGGTCAATAAGAGTTTCTTTATAATTAACAAAGGAGTTGCATGGCATTTAAAAAATCTTTTGGAGCATAGATTTTTTCTGATAAATAAAGATTTCTGGGTTTGGGAGACAAAATCTGTTCCTTTTGGTGAGCGGTAAAAAAGAGCGAAAAACTCCTTCAATCATTTCAACAATATCTATGTTTATTTCCCCAGAAACATTTATCTAATGAAAATCTATCCTACCCTACAAACAGCAGTAGAGGTGGATTGTCCTTTATGAACTCTGATTTGTATATTTTCTCCCCCTAGAGTCCTTCTCTGATTTTGCACCAAGGGTGGAAGTAACGCTATTGATCGCTCAGGTCTGATTTAAAACCGTGCATTAATGAATGCCTCTGTGTAAGCCTGTTAATATGGCATTAAATTCAATCCTTACTTGAGCTCGTGTGCTGGCCTCCAGTTACCATTCCTAAAGGTCACAGGTCTCCCTCAGGTTCTGCATCACATTTGCCAGGTCTGTACAGCTGTCATGCATAGCCCCTGGCACCTGAAATGGCAGCAGATGTCTGTTCATAGGTGAGTGGATTTGTCTCTGAGGACTGGATGCAGCTCCATCCTCAGATGAGGTGTCTGGGATGTAGTGCTCACAACTGAACAGGTTCACTTTTGGCTACAGAGCCTATAAAGCTCTTCAGCTTGTCAAATGAGGGACCAGATGGATAATTCTCATCTTCATTGAGCTCGATTTTGTTGACCACACAGGCATTTAGTTTTATTCAAGGTGCTTGGGTGTCTTTAAGACATTCTCATGGTGCTTACAAAATACACATGACAACAGGGACCTCTGTCTCCTGGAGGAGCAGCTCCAAGTGGGATGCTCAGAAGTCTCTGAATTAGCTGAACATGTCAGAGTAAGGACAAACTGATCCAAACCCTTCTGACTGTACTGGAAAATATCTTAAAGTTGTTAAATTAGGTATGTACCAACACTTAACACCACAACCCCTTGAGATCTGCAGGGCTGGCAGATGTCACACAGAGCTCAAGAAGACTCAGGCCCTTCTTTAGCAGGAATGAGATGTCAAGATGACCTGAGGTACCTGCAGTGCCATTGGATGTGTGCTAGGCAGCTGAATCAGCCCTGTGTCTGTGCTAGATGGTGCAACAGCAATAAATCCTTCTTGCCCTCACAGAAGCCCCAGGAAAATTAAAATTGCCAAAATCTGAAGCTGAATCCCATCCAAAACCGGGTGTTCACCTAAACTGGGCACACACAGAAGCAATAGAGCAGTTAAGAGTGCCAGCCAGAGAATAAAAATAGCCTTTTAGTCAAGTGTTTATATGCACATGCTTAAAATGCAGTGTGTGCTTAAGTGATTTGCTGATTCAGACCTTGAAGTGCTTGGCCAGTCTTTCCCTCTGCAAAGCTCAGATTAGAAAGGCATGTGATTTTCTTTTTCTCTTTCTTTTTTTTTCCTTTTCCTCAAGGCTGAAAATAATTTCTCACCTTTTTAAGTGCCACTTGTCTGTGGATACTGTAAAAATTGTTACAGCTTGTGGAAGTACCAATTAAAAACAATAATTACTTGACTTGTCTGCTTTAGCATTAAAATACCTAAAACTCTCTGTCCTTGGCAGCTGAAATTTTCACTTCTGTGTTTTTCTGACTAAGGATACTGTTTTTTTCATGGAACTTGATATAATTATCAACAAGACAGTCACACAAATTGTAAAACTCCATTCTCCTAAACTAATATTCCTAGTATCTTTATTTTATCTATTAACTTTAGGAATTCTTTCCAGTGTAGTTCATATAATCACTTTGGTGATTACATAATGTAATATATAATTTAAAATAATTCATATGAACTCTAACATACATTTTATGTAGAATACACTGCTTGATGAAGCATTCTAAAATTATATTGGATTTTTCCAACCAAAGCAGTATTTTCAAGGAAGATGAAACCAATCTGTACTGATGAAAACCTAATTTACTTTAAATTTATGTGTATAAATGAAATGGAGTTAAATGCAGAATTACATTCTTCTGTGTAACTCTGTTTTCTGGGATGAGAAACTGGAAAAACTAGCTAAACCATTTTGTCATATTCCTGCATTTTAGCACATCACCTACAATCTTAAAAATCATGCAGGTATTTTTTCTAGAATGCTTTTATGAGCTTTTAATAATTATCATGTGTAAAATAAAAGATCTGTTTTAGCTGCACGCTAGGTATTTTCACTGGAAACTGCTCCCAACCAAATTTTACAGGGGGAGTTGGGCTTTTTTTCTTTTTAAGTATTACAGAATATTTTAGGGTTTTGTTTTTTTTTCAGAACTATTCAACTCCACTTCTGTCTAAAAATGTGTATGCATAGGTGGGAGCTGATTAATGGTGCTAAAAACACTTTGTGTAGGATCTTATGCTAATTATCCTTTATACCCTAACCTGTGTCAGTTTTAACAATCTAAATTAGCATTTTCTCTTAGGACTAGAGGAATGTGAGAATTGTGAAATTGGCTCAGTAAGCTGAATTAACAGTGCGAAAATTGAGATGTTCTGTCTTTCCATATTAACATCTGCTTCTTGTACTAAATGTGATGTTCTAATCTAAGTGATGGAGACAAAAAAAAAAAAAAAGAAGACAAGAAGAAAGAGGAAGAAGAGATGGGGTGGGGAAAGAAATGAAAATCTTTCTACATTGTAAAAAAGTGTAATTGGTGACAATTGTTATCGGCAGTTCCAGGTAATCATGTCTGGAATAATGGATTTTTGACATGCAAGTCTTGAAAATTGGTTGCATTATTGTTGATGCAAATAGTTTAGTTTCTTTCCTATTACTGCTGCAATATAATGGAACACAATCTTACAGGCAGTGGGTGATACAGACAGAACATTGCTCAGATAAAATCCTGATTACAAATGGTTCCATTTGGTTTATTTTATATTCTAATAGGAACATAAGTCTTTCTGGGCTCATTACATTATTAAAATAAACCCCCACAATTCTGAGGGAAAAAAGTAAGTTTTTATTATTGTTTCCTCTTCTAAAATTATGTGAGGATTATTCAGACTTTAGGCCTTAGTGAGCTGATAAACAGCACTAATCAATGGCAGCGAGAAGAAATTTGCGTTTTCAAAATATAAAGATCATTCCCAGTCCTGTGAACTGCCCATTGTTACTCCTTATTATCACAGCCAATATTGTCTTAAGTGTTTCTGGGCTGCAAGGAGCAGCTCCCAGGCAGCAGCAGCTCGCTCCAGGTGAGTGAAAGTTAAATTGCAGCTTCCTACAGGCTCTGCTCAGCAGTCCTGGGAGCACGAGGCTGGAATGAAAAATGCCAAAATCCAGTCAGTGCTGGGAGTCACGAGTTTGTTCACAGAGTTCAGGCACACAGAAATTTAAAAGTAAATAAAGAAATTAACAAAGAAGGGCAAAGACATCAGCAACTGAGCGACAACTACTGGAAAGATGCTGGGACAGAGCGAGAAGTGTAAGCTGCACCAGGTGGCTGATGTCACATTAACCCAGTGTAAATGGAACAAGGGTGGTGATGGCTTTCTGGGAAAAGCTTCTTCCACTGGGCTGCAAGCCCTCTGTGCTCTGGCTAGGCAGGAGCACCAGGTTTTAGTTCCAGAGGTGCTTCCAGCTCACAGGTTTTCATAATGCTGATGGCCTGTGCTCTTGGAGGAGCTCAGAGGTTGGAGAGAGCTGTTTCAAGGCTCAGTTCTCACCCTTCCTTGTTTGGCAGGAAGAAAAGAGGGGAAAGAGTTTCCCACTTCTATCTTCCTTAAGGATTTCTCTCAGAGTTGTAAGAAAGATAGAAATAATGAGCTTGGCCCCCAGTCATCACTTCATTAAAATAAAAACCCTTCCTGACAGCCCAAATGTTATCTTTAAAATATTATTACTTGTCAGAATACACTTTTGTCCTATTACTAGCCAAGAACATTTTAAACGATTTATTTTTCATCCCTGCAGCATTGTCACATACAGCCCTTCAGAAACATTGTATCACTTTTCAAGAATTCAGTTCAAATTAAATCTCCAGATTTTAAGGGGGCTCCTGGCAAAAGAGATTACATGTACAAAAACAGAGAAGACAGCATGGATACCCCAATTATGGTATTTACATTCATGTTTCTTTGTAAACTAGCACAAGTCTACACAATCCAAGGGATCAATAAAATAGTTTTGAAAGACCCTGCTGAGTAAAACTGTAAATGGGCTCCCATCCCACAGGCATTTTGGGTTAAGAATGAGCTCTTGTTAGGCGTCTGCTGAGGAAGCAGCTCAAGAATCACTCCAAGCTGAGTTCTGCATCTCAGAACTGCTTTGGGGCTGGCTGAGCTGGAGTTCATCTCCCCCCAGCTGCCCTGACAGTGCACTGGTGCCCAGCAAGGTGTTGATAACACCCCAGGGTTTGGGAACTGCTGGGCAGAGCTGGCACAGTGTCACAGCAGAGGACACGACCTCGAGACTGGATCAGCAGGAGACAAAGTGGTAAAATAATGAAAGGATGGGCTCAGTTGAATGACCCTAAAATAAAGAACTTTAATGGCAAAAACAACAAAAATACAATCCAGACAGAGTAGAGGGTGCACCAAAAGGGCTAGGGTTAGGGTGAAAGAACAACTTATATAGACTAGGGTCAGGGTGGAGTCTGAGGGTAAGGGTCCAATGGGGAATGACAATTGGGAATATATAAAATACTGCAGCAAATAAAAACTAATTGTAACAGGGGAAACAGGGAACTTGCTAGCAACATTTACATAACCCTGAACAGAGGGCAGTGTGGGTACTATTTTTCTCTCCATAATAACGAAGGGTTTTCCCACAGCCTTCCATCTGGTTTTCCACAACCCTAATAGCAAAGGGCTGGTGCTGCCTTTCCAGCATTCCCCCTTCACCAGCAGGCTGGGGGTGGACAAGATCCTGTGAGGGGACACAGCCAGGACAGGGACACAAAATGACCAAAGTGTCATTCCATATGCCATCTGCTCTGATATGAAAGCTAAGAAAAGGAGGAGGAAACGGGACACATTTGTTATTTACAATGTTTCCCTTCTAGCGCACCCTCTCCATGTGATGAAGTCCTGCTTCCCAGGATGTGCCCAGACATCACTTGCTGATGCTTTTTTCCCCCTGCTTTTCCTGTGCATGCCCAACCTTTCATTTTTGCTTTAGTAAATTTATCTCAATTTTACTAAACATGTCTCAACCTACAAGTCCCATCTTATTTTCTCTGCCCTGTCCAGCTCAGAAGGGGGAGTGGAGTGATGGAGAGGCTTGGTGGGCACCTGGCACCCAGTCTTTAAAATTTCTGTGGACTTCAGGCACAGCCCAAAGTGTGAACCCCACTCTGCCTGGCTACCCCAGAATGTCAGAAAAGACACAGAGTTCAAGGAAACAGCTGCCTTAGTGGGATTTTTATTAAGTTGCATAATGACCCAGGCAGGGCACCTGTAGCTCTAATATAGTAGCAGATATTTCTGACCCTACTGCTTAGATAAGGGTCTCTTTTATGGCTTGTCCCAATGATCTTATAGGTTTGTACCAGCTGAGAAAACAGGCTTATGCACCATTATTTGCTAGATTCCTGTCTAACTCTATAAACTGGGTGTTCACTAAACATTATATTTACATTTTCTTTCAGCATTGCTTGAACACCTGCAATAAGAATGTTGTTATAACCTGACAGTCACACTCTGGTAGACATAAAATCAATCCTTAAGCACCTTAGAATTTTCCCTGATTTTTTCCACTTTATCTTAAAGAACAGTAAAAGTGACAAATTGCAGTTTAGTTTCTCACCAGAAGCGATTTCTCCCTGAACACCCAGAAATGCCCAACAGAATCATGCACCATTCCCACTCCATGATCAAAGACAAATCTTTTCCTGTGCCAAGAGGCAAGTCACCCCTTTGAAACCTCCTTTTTAATCCTGGATATCACAATCCATACTGGCTAATCATTGCACCTGTCCATCAGCTGGGACATTGACATGGACAGGGTAATATCAGCTTTGCTGGTTCATCTGCTTTCCCCTTTCAAAGTTCCCACAGCTCCACCCTGGGCAATCACTTGGCCCTGAAACCATCTGTGACTAGAATCTCTTAGGACTGGGATATTTAATCAATTATGTCCAGAGCTGTGAGAAGAAGATGGTTTTGGCACTGTCATATTGCATGTGCTCCAGTGCTGAACCTTTTTGGAAAACTTCATTTTTATTAACTATATCTGTTTTGTGTTCTGCAGTCTCTTGGGGGTGAAAAGGCAAATTAATTTAATAATAGATTGAGTTTCTACCAACATCTGTTTGCAATCTGGCCAGGCTGTTATAAATATCCCTTCCCTGTGTATCAAAATGAAGTGTTGTATTACTTACACTGAGTTCTAGAAATTATTCCACTGCTCTTTTGCTTGGGAAGGAGTTTTATTTTATTTTATAATTCTATTTTCTAAAATTGAATAATAACACTTTTGGACCTTATAAAGTAGTGATTTACCATTCCCCAGATGGTAACATATGCACTGGTATTATTTTGTAGCAAAACCCTCAAGAAAACAGACAAGAAAGATGTCAAGCCAAAATCATACTTTTTTCTTTCTCTTCTTTTGGGAAACAAGTGGAAACCAACCAGTCCCATTAATCCAATTGTGCTTTTTTTTTTATTATTTTCATTCTTTGAATCATGTTAATGTTAAGGGATAGCCACTAAAGGTAAAAAAGAGTCAAAAGAGTAGAATTAGTTCAAAGAGAAAGGCCCAATAGTCAACCAGCTCAGTAGTTTTGGGTATTGAGCACCCTCACTCAGCAAGTCACATCAACTTGTGGCTTTCTGAAATACTGATGAAGAAGTTGTGCACAAAACTTTGTCAGATCAGGGGCACAACCCTCAGCCCCCAGCCTTTTACACTGAAAGAAGACTGTTATTGTAAAGAAACTTTAATGATGATGGTGACTACTACTACTACTACTGATAATAATAATAATAATAATAATAATAATAATAATAATAATAATAATAATAATAATAATAATTTATTTATGGGTTTTTTTCCTACTTTGCAGTTAATTAGAAAAAGTCTAACTCTGCTCTGGTGCAAGGGAGGCATCCTGCTGCTTCCCTCAAGGCCAGTCATTCCCAGGGCTTGACTGCACGTTTCAGCTTCCTCACACCTCACAGATTGGGAGAAAGTAAGGTTATGACTGTAAGGAAAGAATGTTAATTGCCCAATTGCTGAGAGGTGTTTGCTTGACAAGTGTTATCCTGAGTTTCTTTGACAAATGATGGTGGATAAAGAGTCAGAAATACAGCAATCTCCACAAAGCCACCTACCACCTGCAGCCCATCTGCTTAGAAACAGTGGGCACAGGGAACTGAGTATTTAAAGTTATATTTAACATATAGCTGAACAAAAGCAAACTCCTAGTCCTAACACACTAGTTCCAAAGCCTGCACATTTATTTAGGGCTGACCTCACATCCTTGAAGGATGGAGCTCGCTATGTGCCCCTGCCCATGGCAATGCAGTGTGATACTGAGGAGCAGCACAGCAGCAGAGCATTTTGCTAAACAGATAGAATATTGGGATTTTCTATTCTTTAAGAGATGGATTCTTTCTTTCCTGTAAAATAATAAGATAAGAGTGTACTAGTTTGGGCTGCACATTGCCACAAGTCAGTATTTCCTTGAATTTGTTTTACTTCCATGGTTTTTTCCAGCCTTTGCAGGTCACAATTCCATAAGGTGTCACCTGACCATTAGAAGCCATTTGGAAGAAAGCGACCTAAAAGTGCAAACACTCTGAAATAGATGGAGATTAATTATATGGCTTATGAAGAGGCAGATGAGAAGCTAATGGAAAGTCAACAGAACTGGGTTTGACCTCTGTTCTGAAAAGAAAAAAACAACAAAGAAAAAGACAAAACAAAACCAAAAACAAACAAAAAACAAACAACAAACAGAAAACAAAAACAAAACCACCAGAAAAAACAAAAACAAAACTGAACCAAAGAATCCAACCCTGTTATATGATCTTGGACAAATCAGTTTAAGTCTTTTTTCTTTCTTTGTTGGCTTTGTCAGCTTTGTCAGCTTTGTCCTTTCAAATACAATGCTCTTGGGACAAGGACTGTTTTTTCCTTTGTCTGTACGGTGTCTAAAACAAGACACTTCAGCCTTGGTGGAAATCTTCAAGTGGAATTGCAAGGGTAGTAATTATAGAGTCTTTGTATCCAGTGTCACAAGCACTTAATGAGTTAATAGAGAAGTGTCGGTATTAATATTGAAGGAAGGACAACAGATACAGCCAAGAGGGGAGAAAAAAATCACCTTCAGTGCTGGAAAAATCCATAATAGAGGAAGTGTTTCTTGTGGAGTCTGTTTTATTTAGACAATAAGACATTTGTTCAAATTACAATAGACATTCAAACACTTCTTATTAGGAACGCTAAAAACCTGAAGGAAGCTTTCTTTCCTTTTTTTCCATTGAAGTCTACAAGAAAGAGAGAAAGGCTCTTGCTTTCTTCTTGCCCTGAGAGAGACTTTTCTACCAGCAAGTGAAACATTTGCTAAATATAACGGTTTATTTTTTTATATTAAAGGCTTTTGACCATACCCATTCTTTATAAACATTTTACGGCTTTTTCTGTGTCCTTTCCTTTTTCTAAAGAGCATCAGTGTGGAAGGTGACAATGAGGCTCAGAGCAGCACAGTGTACCAAAGGCACTGTACTGAATATCTGTGTGTATTTGAGAATGATGAAAATGAGAGAACCTGAGTTTGCACTGCTGGAAAGGAAAGCACACAATTGTGCAGTTCTTTGGATATAGAAATGTTCTCTGGGTTCACAGGCTAAGCCTGTTGATGGGGAATGAATGTGTTTACATATCTTAATTTCTTTGAGGGAAAATGTTTACCATTTTAGCTCCTCTCCTTTGAATAGAGAACAGGGTTTACATGGTCATTGAAAGCAACGAAGGATTTCAATGAGTTTGTGGCATAATTTCTCCAAGCTTTAAGGAAAGTGCAGCCATAGGAAAGGAGCACATCCACTGAGCTGCTTTTTGTGACAAAACTGGAGTGGAGTAAGACAAGGATCCTGAAAATAAATGCTTGTACTTGAAAGTAGCTCTTATTTTCTTAACACATAAGCAAGAGGTGTTTGGAAAGTCTAATTCACTTCAGTTGGACCTCTTCTGTGTTTAAATTGGACACATACTTGGTGTTCTGCTGGGCTGGTGTGCTCAACCTGGTGCTTGCAGTGGAAATGAGGAATGCATTTGATTATCATAAGAGAAGCAATTCCCATGACAAAGGAATTAGACTGCAGGAAATTCCTACTCTTGTGAGGAAAAAACTAAATTGCAACATTCATCCTTAAAAGTTTCAAAATATACAGTATTTTCTGCAGCAAATTATGTGAGTTTATCATTATTTTTAAATATCGGGAAAGCATTGGGCAGTTCCCTCTTCCCTGAGTGATCCCACTGATGGGGAGAAAATCTCATGAGATCAGTGGTAATAGGACAATGCTGAAGTTGTAGGTTTGAGCCTTCTCCAGTAGTATCTGGAAGCAGGAAGCTTATTTGCCTTTCTCACTGTCCAATATCTACATGGCTTTGGCTTCAAAGCGTCCCTATCATATCTGTGCAAGAGGAAAGATTCACTCAGTTCTTAAGATTCATGGTTTCAGGATAATCTTTTAGTGTTATTTTCCAGAGAAAAAGAGCACACACTCCTGAAATGTCAATCCTACTTGATACAGTTAAGGATCCTATGTCAGTTCACAGCCAAAACCACTATAATATAACAAAATGTTAGATTATACACATTTGGTCCTGTCCCCTTATTTTGCTTCTCAAAACTGGAGGAGGGCAAGGTCTGGTGGTGGTTTGCTTTGGTTCTTTCTTGAAGATATTTTAGTAATCTGTCTGCATCACATTTGGAAATGTAATTAGCTTCATATATTTGGACTGTTCTGTGCAGACATCAGGTGCTAAGGAAGAAGTGCTAAGAAAATTCACAAAAGCTTTTGGCTCTCTTGCATAGCAGCTGGCTGAACAGATAGAGGGTTGGGGTTTCTTTTTGGAAGTGGGCAGGCCTTTGAAGTCAGTGAAATAACTCTCCTGGTTTAGATTCAATTTTCAGTCAATTGCTGGTCAGATTAGCTGTAGGACTGCAAGTGTCTTACTGGTGATGAGCTAAAGCAATTAGATGCCTGAAGCTTGTCATCTCCTTGTTAAGAGGCTCCTGGGTATGCCTGCAGCCCCCTTATTTGCAGAAGACTGTAATTCAAATGACATCTGTGAGTTATTTATAGGAAACCAGTGCTGGAGCTGTAACCCATATAAAATCAGCCACTATTTTAGTTCTCTGGTTGAGACACAGTCTCTAAGTCTCCGGCTCTTTGGGATGCTCCTGACATCACATGTAGAGTCAAGACTGACCTATGTTTTTTGCTTTTGTCTTTTTGTCCAGCTGTATTCTGAAATCTTTCTACTACTCTGAGTTTAAAACTCTGTTGGAGGCTCAGTCCTGGGAATGCTGGGTATAAAACTGAAAAGGGCACAGAAATAAGAGAGGTCAGGAGCAGCCTCAGGACCCTCTTCCAGCAGAGAGCCACCAGCCAGCCTGGCAGAGCCAGAGTTTCTCAGAGGATATTCACACACACAGCTGGTAAGGAAAGCACTCGGGCACTGGGAAGGAAATTCAGTCACATCTCTGCTCAGTCAGGTGCAGAGATGGAAATGCTGGGTAACAGCAACATTAATGGTGAGAACAGAGCTGCGTCTGCCCTGTCACTCACGAGCAGATACATTTTCCCTGCTTGTTGAATTCATCTGCTGGTGTCATTATTCTGTGGCTGGTGCTGCTCCTTCTATCTCCACAGCGGAGCCAGATCAAACCTTCTTCCTTTCCTCCTGAAATATACAGGAATAAATCACACCAGCTCAGCTGGTCTAGTCCACTGTGACCCCTCCTGAGTTAACCCTACACAAATAAACCACAGCAAATTTTTGTTACTTTTAATAATCACATTCCCTTTTCATAGCTTTCCCTTCATTCCCATTCCAACTCCTTCCCCCTTAAAAAGTACCTGGAAAGAAATAATCTTCAAGTCAGATACAGATGTTTAAGTTTGAGCTGAACAAATTTAATTAGTGCATAGAACTAAAAACTAGAATTGTGTCAGCCCCTTGGTCTTAACATGTATTAAAAGTGTTATTTAGGAACAGGTGTAATTTACTTCATAGCATAAAATTTATCAGATCAGTGCATATCAAAATGATTCACGAATGATGAGATTATGGTAATTAATTAATCACCTAAATGTATGTTTAAAGTGACGCTTGACAGAGAAGAGCCAAGAAGTTCAAAATTAATCATTAATCCACTCAAAATTGCATATATCTTTTTGCATATCTTTTGCATCATTTTTGCAGATCTTTCACAATTCTTTTAAAAATACTAATAAAACAAATATATTTTGGCTATGAATAACAACCTTAAAAGCTTATTAGGATCAATTTTTATTACCACCGAGTTATCTCAGTGATAAATGTGTGTGTGTTATGCACAGGGAGATGCCAGATTGACACATCCATTCAGGAGTGCCAAGCTGTGTTCACCCTGACTGCTGCACTGCCTCCACTGAGAGGTTCTGTCACTGGCTTAATTAAGCCTACTGTAGATAAAGCTCAAACCAGACTGAGCACAACACATCCTTCATTGCTACAGTCAGCCCTCAGTGACATGAGAACCAGAAAGGGAACCAGTTGTTACTGATAGGGAGAATCTACTTGTGATTTGGTATCACAAAGGGTTTAGGCTGTTGTGATCACCCCTGGGAACCTCAATTAACCATTGTTAGCAGTTTATCGTTTCTCATTCTTGTGCAAGTGAGAATAATATATTTATTTGATGTGTTCATATATTGGTATGTCTATGCATTTGCTAGGAGTCCACCTCCTACTCTAGCAGAGTTCTACCCAATAAATTGGATGAAGTCTAGAAATTAACCTCAAGTCTAGAAATTAAATTCACCCCTAATCATCTGATTCCAACCCTCTGCCATGGATGGAGACACCTGCCACTAGACCAGGTTGTTCAGAGCCCCATCCAGCCTGGCCTTGAACACTTCCAGGGATGGAATATCCACAACTTCTCTGGACAGCCAGTTACAGTGCTTTATCATCCTCATATTTTTATTTTTTTTTTCCCCAATTACATGGTAATATCAAGAATAATTTATTGTCTTTATATTATTGTCTTTTATATTGCCTTTGTTTCTTGAATCTGAATTTATCTTCTCTTGCTATAATTATTTTCTGTGCTTAAAGGATGAAAAGCATGAAAACACAAAAAATTCCTTGTTAAGCACACACATCAGAATAAACTAAAAGAATTAAGACATGTCCAGGAAGGAGAGAAAAACCCAAAATATAAAACAAACAAACAAAACTCTGAAAACAAGAAAACAAACCAAACAAACAAAACACAAAAAATCCAAACCAATCAAACAAAAAAAAAAAAACAAAACCAAAAAAACCCCAAACAAAAACCCAAACCCTCAAAACCAAACAAACAAAAAAAAAAACCAAAAAACAAAGAATGCACAAGAAAAAGCAAACAAAAAGCCCAACAGACAAAAAACAACAAAAAAAAACAACCCAAAACCAAAAGCAACAACAGACAAACCAAACCAAGCCAACCAATGAAAATAAACAAAATCCCCAAACAATTCAAAATCCCAGTTCCAACAATTTTAAAACCAAAATATCTAATTAGTAACTTCTTATAATTTGGACTGGCAGACTAGGTAATTATTTGAGTTTTTGATAAACCACTTTACTCTCTTTCCATTTACTCACATAACATCAATGGGTAAAAATTGGTGATGGAGCTGTGGAGATTAGGCAGACATAGACTTTTTACCTCTGGCACAAAAATTCCCCTCCATTAATTTCTTTGTCATCATGTGTGCACTGCAGCCAACAAATGGCAGTGGTACAGGACTGGCATGGTAATAATATTAATATTTATGTTCTGGATGACAGGACAGTGGTTTGGCAATTGAGGAGCATTGGAATTGACTTCCAGGTTCTCCTGCCAGATGACTGTGAACCCTTCAAAAGTTGTTCCAGCTATTTTCTCTGGTCCAAAAAAATGTCTTTTTTTTTCTTTTTGTTTTGAAGTCTTGTCTGCTTAATTGTTAAATTCTCCCGGGTGGAGAATGTCTTGTGCACAGAAAAGGGTCTTGATCTCAAAGAAACTCCAGGATTTGCCATGATTCAAAAATTCAAATAACAATAATCTCATATGTCTTTGCCCCTCTGTAACCTGTTTTTGTGTATGGAAAAAACATCTCATTTGGTAAGCACATTTTGAAAATGAGAGCTGTCTTCTGAATTGCTTTCAGCTGCTGATTTCAATTCATTTTATGGTCACTTAATGATAAAAAGTGAGCTTCATTTACAGAACAGAATTATTTTGAAGCTGGACTAATGCTTCTGGTGTTAGTTTCCAAAATATTTATAGTGTGTTTCAGTGGCACAACCCAATGTGGCCAATGTGGTGTGGTTCAACATTTTGTCCATAGGATTCTAAAAGTTTAAGAGATACATAAAAAGATTTGACATAGTAATACTGGCAACACACCCAACCATACCTTTTCAAAAGGCATTTCTGGAGTTTAATGTATACAACCTTGGTAAACTGACGAGAAGGTAAATATTTGATTTTACCATAATGGTTTTGTTTGAGTTAATTTGCTCTGCACATTACTAAGATCTCAAAAATCGCTTGGATATAAGTCAAAAATTTCTAAGCAAAGGCCAGTGGTGCATAAAACACTTCTAAGTGCCATGCAGAAAACAACTCCAGGCTTTCTGCAGCACCTTCCTTTCCTGATCTCACATTAAGCCTTTGTGCAGTGAGCACCAAAACACCGACTCTCTCTGACTTGCCTCTGTTTTTAGCATCAGATCTCACTGTGCAGCCAGCACTGCTCACAACAGCCCAGACAGAGTCAAAATTCTGGCTTCCTGTTCCAGATGCAGAAACAAATCCAAGAGGTGATGATACTGGCATTGGTGATGAAGAAGAGCAGAAGTTACTGCACTGAGTGTGAGTGGAAGGTGTATTTGGAGTCCAAATGCTGGAGCCTATGATCAGAAGAAAAGGGTCCCAGAATGAGGTGTCCATTAAAAAGGGACTAAAGCTGGCCAAAGGTGAGAAGATTTAAAGAAAATTTAAAATCTCACACATATGCTTGTCATGTGGGTTCATGTGCTTGCATATGCAGCAGAGCATGAGATCTCTGGAGTAATGTTTGTCATTTGGGTTGAGTTGTTTGGTGAAATCAAACAAAAAGAATCATGCCAAAGGAAGAGGCTTGAAAGCCTCATACATGCACTGTAAGGCCTAGACAATGCATAAATTCTCTACTCATTATTTCTGAAAACTTTGCAGTTGCCCTCTTACCAGCTTTGCTGATTGTCTTCCAAAATGAGAAATATCCCTGACTATTTAGCATAGAAAGGAGAAGAGAGTGTTAAAGCCTAAGTGATGAAATAGCAGACAAAGTTGATGCCAGGGGCAGGCTGGTGAATGTCTCCCCTATAATTATAAAATTATACAAAAGATAACTTCTTAATTTGGCGCTGATTATTTTTTGACTTCATAAAACTAGAGGGATAATTCATTCATTGCCCTTTTCTGCTTTTTTTAATTAGGTATTCTCAAGAAATTCCTTCTCCAGCATCAAAGTTGTTGTGAAGCAGAAATAAGACAAGCTTTTCTCCTCTTAATTATTTTAGATAATGATGGCAGGATACTGACTTTTTTTTTTCAATGGGGAAAAACTTTCTGCAATTTCAGAGCACCCCAACCTATGTAAAACTGCTGCATAAAGGTAAAGCAGAGTTAAACCAAGTGCAACTCCCATCACAGAGCCACAGATGCAAGAGCAAAATGTGACATAATGCTCCTAGGCTGTCCTGGTGCCTTCAGCAGTGATGTCTTGCAGGATCTCTGGCAGGTGCCAATCTCTACACTCTTGTGACCAGTGACAGGACATGAGGGAATGGCCTGAAGGGGAGGTTTAGGCTGAATATCAATAAAAGATTTTGGTTGGGCACTGGAGCAGCTCCCCAGGGAAGTGGTCACAGCACCAAGCATGCCAGAGCTCAAGGAGCATTTGGACAACACCTCCAGGCACAGGGTTGACCCTTGGGGTGTCCTGTGCTGGACTAGGAGCTGGAACCAATGATCCTCATGGGCCCCTTCCAACTCAGCTTATTCTATGATTCTGTGATTCTGTAATTGCCCTGTCAATTCATTCTACAGTGAGCACTGGAAAAATTGCATAAACAGCCCCTGAAACAGAAACAGAGGGATCCCAGCTCCAGGATAGTTCTCCAAGAGATTCTAACTCACCCCAGCCTTCTGCTTTCAAAAGTTTCAAACATCTTTCTGAACCCTCTATAAATGTAGGTGCTACCTCCTCCTCCTCCTCTTCTGCCTCTTCCTCCTCCTCTTTCTTCTGATATTTTGAAGAAAAATGCCCATCATCAACTCTGCTCCACACTGAAAAAAAATCAGCCTTCTCATTCTGAGAGTGCTCATCACACTGCCCCCCCAGAGAGATGCACGATGCAGGAAAGCTTTGCTGATGTGTCCTGGGCAGACTGGCAGTCAAACACTGAGCCCTGCCAAAGTGGTGGCAGCTTTGGAGACAGCTCAGAGACTGCCAGGCATGCTGGGAATTATTTAGTGGAGACAGAGGCACGAGCAGATTTTAAAAATCTAAATATTTATAGACTTACTTATTCCATGCAGGTGACCTGAGAACAAAGTTATCCAGTGAATGACTGCAAACTGATGACCTGGAGTCACACCTGGGTGTTCTGAGCATCCAATTTAGTGCTTAATCACAGGTACTTTCACAGATCAAGTGGGACTTCAGGCTTGCACTTGCATTGCCAAATTGCAAGTCTCCACTCTTTTAACTTGACACATGTCTAATAAAAAAATGCACGTGAGGAATCAGACTGATGCTCATCTTGAGTGTGTGTCCTTTCCATTGATGTTAATTTTTATTTTCGTTCTAATTTGTTTCATTGGATGTTGGGAATAAAAATGTTTCTGAGGCACTGGTTATAGTCATGCCTCTATTGTCAGAGTCAGGGAGAGCACAGCTGGAAGCAGAGACGAATGTTTGGGATCTCCAAGTAAAGGGAAATCAGTTAAAATTCTAAAAAACAAGCTAAGTGACCAAATATCTGTCTTGAACAAATAAATGAAAAATTATTTTCATGAAATGATAAAAAAAATATTATATTTATCTGCTTAATTTTAGCATCCTTTGGGTTTAAAGGAAATATTTGAAATGCTGTTGAAATTTGCACTAAAAGAGGGGCAATGAGAGGAATAGCAGTTCTGATATCAGCTTCCTTTTAATACAATCAATTATTTCAATGGGAAAATGCCTTCTTATGTGACCCCACTATTCCTGTTTGAGATATTAAGGCTAGAGAAAATGTTGTCAAAAACCAGTGTCAGAAATGTGTCCAAAGCAAATCATTATAGTTTTCCTCATTTTCAGCTGTTTGTCATTAAAAGGCTGAATTCCAAAAGGCTTTCAAATTTTTAATGTAGGTTTTATGTGTAAAGACATAACAGGAGAGAGTAAAAGAATCCCAAAGTAACTGTACATCTCAAAGAAAGTACACACAAATTAAAGCTCTATTATTCCACTGATGGGTTTGTTCTACAGAATTGCATGGACTTCATTAGAAGGTAGTCAAGAGTCATAATTAGAATCTACTGAACATGGAAAATGCAGAAAAAAATTTCTGGCCTTTTATGATTTCAAAGAAGCTCAGAGTCAAATATTAGTTATTCTGCTGCAAATTAGGAGTGCTCTAAGCACATGAGTGGAAATGAAAATAAAATTGGTCCTACATGTTAGTCCACTGGTAATAACCCCACACTACAAAGCCCAAGGTCTTTTCCTAACAACTCTGGATGTAAAACCTGCTGTTCTCTGCGTGAGGGGGACTAATGAGAGCTGCTTCCCTGCAATTCCCTGCCTTGCTCCATTTCTCCATTTCAAATTATGCTGTGGAGCCTTTGCACTCTGTTTTTTCCTGCAGTACCACCAATGTGCCCATGGACCCCAAGTCCTCCACCACCCCTCCAAACAAGGACAATTCATGCTAATACCCCTGGGTGCTACTGTCCCATCCCTCATTATCAATCCAACCATTCATTCATTGAGAATCACAGAAAATATTTGAAATTTAGAAAAGTCAAGTTTGAAAAAAATCTCTGTGTAGCTACTAAGAAGTTCTAAGGTTTTTCTGAGAAAAATGTTTTGATTATGGAGTATTTAATTTTTTCTTACCAGAAATCACTATGGACATTATTTTGGTATTATTTTCCAGTCATTTTTGCAAGACCATAAAATGTGTTAAATTTTTTCTTTAACAGTATGTTAACCTAGAAAGAGGAATCTCTGCAAAACAAATCCTTGATTTATGTAACAACCTGACCTTTACAAATCTACAAAATATAAATTAGCCTTGTTTTTCAAAACTAGAATAGCAACAGTTCTACAAGGTTTGGTATCCTCTATCTAATTCCAGTACATATCTCTTAATTTAGTAATTTCTGTGTAACCACTGGCTGCACAGGTGTTTATTGAAGACACGTTTCCTTATTTTACTTTTTTCTGCCTCTGAGAGTAAAAATTTGCCCAGTCTCATTTCATTTTAGGACATTACTTTCTTAAATTTATTTGATGTCTCTTTAGAATAGTTTCTCCCCTGTTATCTAAATGAATAAAACAGAAAAAAGGACTGATAGGTCTCAGTGAATATTTTCAATTTTTTTGACTCTGAAAAACCAAGAGCAATTTTCAAATCCATCTTTGTTCCATTTACAAAGATATATAGCTACAATAAGAAGACATTAAGAGTTTTAGGTTGGGTTTTTTTAATCAAACTTTGGCCATGAGGGTGAAATTCATTGCACTAAATTGTAGGCATTTAACAATTAGACACTGTCTTCTGAACTACTCAGCATAGGTAGGATGTTCATTCATAGTCAATTAAAGGAAAATATGCTTCCAAGGGTGATTCATCTGACCTGAGTTACCTGGTTTAGGCTGAAAAGTCTCTTAAATGGTTGTTTCTCTCCACTGACTGCAAAGAGAACTCATTCTTTTAAACACTAGATCACTCCTATGTCTCATCTCCTAGGCATGTATTTAAAAAATTACCTCCCTGGCTCAGCTTCTCCAGCTTTCATTCTGGGAATTCTGAAAGTTCTGGCTGACTTCACAGTGATGGAGGTAGAAAATCTCCTGCTAAATTCAGCAGAGAAATGTCAGGACAAGATTATTTTTTAAACCAAGCAATTTATGCAATTGTCTGCACACAACTGATGTGGGTTTTTTTTCTTTCTATTTAATTTGGAACAATTTGTGAAAACTAATTGAGTTACTTAAAGCATAAAAACATTGGAAAATCCACTGTTTGGTTTTTCACTCAATTGTTCATTCCAGCTTCTACAGATGAAAACAAACCTGAGCAAGAGCTTAGGTGTTATCAGAACTCAGTGAACATTTACCTGGCTGGATCCTCCATTTCCCAGCAAACTGAGCTCTCATTTCTGTAACTCAGCCCATGTATAAAATGCTCTCAAACAGAGTGAGGGCATTAAAGTGAAAGAAGGTCTATTTAAATGGAATATAAATGGGAACACTTCACAAAAAGGGTAACAAAACAATGGAACAGGTTGCTCAGTTGTAGATTATTCCTCATTGGTCAAGGTCAGACTCTCTGGGTCTTTGAGCAACCTGTTCTAGTGAAAGGTGGAAAAGGTGCTCCTGCCTGTGGCAGGGGAGTTGGAGTAGATGATCTTTTTATTGTCCTTTTTAAATCAAACTATTCTCTGATTCCAATACTCTATGAATTCTTTTGACTTTCATCAGATGAGCATGTTCAACCCCAAATATTTTGGAAAATCCACAGTCTCTAAAGGTAGGTGCTGCACTTGCCTCGCTTTATCCAGCCCTGCAAGCACCAAAAGTCAAGGTACATTTTCAGGGGAGGTCCCACAATGCCAGATTTGAGCACCATAGAGGTGTTAAACCAAAGCTGTGGAGCTATCCTGCTGTAAATAGATATTTTCTTTTTTAATTGTTGGATTTAAGAGCCATGAAAATTACAAAGGTCTTCAATTAAAAATTGATCTTAATCAAAAAAGTGCTCAAAGAGATGTTGTGAACTATGTCCACCCAACTCACTGAAACTTGTGTTAACATTGGCTTAAATAAATTCCACCTTGTTCCAGAGAGTTTTGTAGAACTTAAAAGATATTAAGAAAGTTGTGAAACTCATACTGCATTTAAATAATTTCCTAAAATGGGCACATAAAGAGGTCTTCAGTGTGGTTAGTGAGGAAAGAGAGACACCATATAGTCCTCCCTCCCATTTTCTCAGGCTCTGTTTGCATTGTGTTCACCTCAGAATGGGAAAGCATTTGAGGCATCAAACATGTCTTTAGCTCTTGTCACCACATTGATCACCCAATTTTCTCCAAATATTCACTTGAGTCTCCTTCAGTTCATTTCCCCAAATTACATTTGTGTAATGCCTAAGTAATAAAATTCAGCAGAATGACTAGATGGAATTTCACCCTTTTGCATTATCATTGAAAAGGACATTACTATTCCCTTATCAAAAATATCCATCAGCCTAATTACATCCCTTCTCTTCACAAGGTTTTAAAATAGGATACCTAAGTATGATAGGCAATGCAGACTTATTATTTAATGACCATAGAAAAGATACATTTTGATTCATTTTCTTATGTGTTAAAAATTTATGACAAACATAAAACCCAGTTATAGCAGCTGGATCATTTGTAATGGTCATAATTTTATTTAAATCACATATAGATAAAACATTACGTGCATTTTAAAGCATTATTCCATTTTGAACCACTGGGGGAGACAGTCTTGTAGGGTGGAAATAAAGCAAGCAGTAAGAATAATCTTAGCTAAAAAATACATGGATTCTGAAAGTTGGCACCTAAAATTTTAATGTCTTTTTAGCCTTTTTTAATTTGATTTTTTAACAATTTTAATAATCTCTCTGATATTATCTACTTTACTTCAATTTAGTTTAAAACTTTTGATAATGATTTTGTCATTGGCCTTGTAATAAGACCTTACTCTATCTGATTCTTTCCCCATCAGTTTTATTTGTCTCACAATTTAAAAATGAAGAAGAAAACAAAGCCAATAAGAAATGGGGAAAAAAAGAGAAAAAAAAACCCAAAAAACAAAAGGCAAGGAAAGATTTTTAAACAGCATAGATCATCTGAGAGCAAGACATCTAATTCAGTCCAGACCAGGGGAGTTTTTACATTAAACTGGAACTGCAACTCCTATCCACTTTGTGGGCATCCTAACAGATTTTAAAACATACTCAGATGGTTTCTGTTCCACTGGAAATTATGTGAATAAATTTTCCTCTATTGCAAAAGTAGGTCCAGGGTAATAAAAGTCTGAAAAATACAAAAAAATATTTCAAGTGTAAAATACATTTATCCTTGAATTTTTCTAAAAATAAGGATTGTGGATTTGCTTCCTTCCTTACAAAATCCAGTTTAATAGCTCAGTGCTGGTTAAATCGTTGATAATGTCTTTTCCTAGAGAATTGCAGTTCCAAATATTTTTATTTTTTTTCACTTAGTGTTTATTCAAAAGGAAAGTACAGCAGAAAATGCAGAGGGATTGGCAAATTTTCTTTTCAAAATACATGAATTTCCACTTTAAAATAACCAGTGGGTGCTGTATTTGAAGATGGAAATAAACACATACAAGGAAACTGTCTTACAAGCAGCTTTCAGGATTTATAGGGGAGATATTTGCCTATAAAAATTGATTCCTCTGTTTCAACAAGTTAGGCCATGGCCCTTTATGGTTAAAAAGATCTTCCTCTCTCAAAGCCTCTTGCAAAACTGGGGTTTATTTTCTGAGCCTTGACTGATTTAAAATGGTGGAACAAGCTGTAATTTCATGTAACCATGAACTCCATCAGCTGTGGATCAGGCCCATTTTTTAAAATGTTTTTAAATATACTCTGAAATTTTTGACAATATTTTCCCATGGGAAGCAGACTCCAGCTACCAATACAAGGACCTGAAAGAAGCTCTTAGAGGGAAAGAAGTAGCAATTGTATTAAAGACAGGATCCAAACAGAAAGCAGCTTAAATGGGTTACAAACTGACAATTTCTGTATTTCTGTGAATGCTTACATGTGTTGGCAAGTTAGAATTTGGGCTGTCTAATTCTGACTTGGAGAAAGTCAGTCTTATAAACTGCATTGGGCAATTGTGTAGTGCCATGGAAACACATATTGAGCCTACTGAGAAAAGAAAATATCTTGGTTCCTAAATCATGGACTTTTCTATCTTATTTTAAATCAGGCAACTGCAAATTTGCTTCAAATTTATGTAAGAAATTATCAAATTTAAAATTAATCCTAAAAAGTTTTTCTCACTTATTTTTTTGTGAGAGACAAAAGTAGTAAAGTACAAATGATCTATGATTCTATGTTATAAAAGTAAATTATGACCAAAGTCTTCTCCCAGCTTCCTTTATTTTTTAGAGTAATACAAAAACATAACCTTATTCTGTTTTCCTGCTAGATAATATTTTGCAGGTGAAGGACATTTTTCTTTGGGGATTACCCCAAAATGAATGTTTGGTACATTTTTCCTTCCTTATATTTTTATTATTCTATCATAAGTTTCCTTAGGGAACCCTGAAACTCTAATAGTTAGATGTTTTATCTAAGACAGATGACAGGGTTACTTCTCTGTGACTCATGAAAGATTTTTGTGCTACGGCTGAAATTTATTTTGAGGATTATTTTTTTTATATATTTTGGCATAAATTATATGGAATTACCTGAAATAACTTTGACAGGTATGAGCTTGTATAACTAACAATAACAAGAAAAAATTACCAGGAATTTACTTACATTTGCAATACTTTTCTGCAATATATATGAGTCAAGTACCTATATTGCTTGTTTCACTCCCATCAATATTAATTACAGCAATAAAAATGACTCCGTTATTGCTGTCCTGAAAAGATGTTAATGATGTGGTCATCACCGAAATAGCTAAATTGGCTAATGTGATGGCACAATAAATTCAGACTATAATTGGGCTGATTCTCTTTTCTCTGACATCTGTGTAAATTAGCAGCTCCCAAAGCATAAAACTCACACAAATGAGCAAAGATCCAGATCTTTGCTTTATAGCTGTGGAGACCAGTTTGTAACAGTTAGGTAATTTTAGTTAGTCACTCTGCACTTTTGTGCTGCATTAGCTGGCATTTATATTCCATAGACATAGCCACCTGCATCTCAACCTCTTCAATACCTAAATTACTAATGTATTAATATTCTTGCATAGTTACATTTTCCAGAAATTCACCAGAAAGTATTTCATGATGAATAAATATAATCATAGGAACAAATACCTTTATATATTGCATGTATTGAATAGCTGTAAAAAAAAAAAAAATTAACTAAATTCACATTTAAAACCCAATTCTTTAAACCTTAGGAAGAAAGCCTCAAAACATCTACTTTCCTCTCCTGTTTCTTTTATTTTAACTACATGACTGTTTTTCTACAAGGTGCCAGGTTTGTTTAGAGAACGCACTGAAAAGTCACTTACTGATGAACAGCAAGACAATACTTTGGGTTTTTTATTTCATTCAATTTTCTCAAGCTTTATTCACTGTACAATATTCAGACTTTGCTCTGAAGACAGAATGATTGATTTATTCCCAGCATTTCCACATTGCTGCTTCTTTGTAGCATCCATGGGTTTCACAATGATTATTGAATTTTTTGTGCATAGCATTTCTTAGACAAAGAGATTGCAATACTTATAGAAGGAGAAGGTGAAAATATGGTTGGCCTGGTTTTACCTCACTTATTTTAGTTGCATAACTTTTGTACCTAAGTCAACAGTTTATTAATTTCAGATTTGATCTATTGTTAGCTAAAAGAAGAAAGATCTTTGAAGAACAGCACAGATTTCAACTGAGTGCCTCTTTGTTTCAGCTACTAAAGGAGCATAATGGAACTATAATTCTAACTCTTATAGTGCCAAAAATTCACTGTAGATTGGGGTAGATTGAAGCTCCCATTTACCAGTGAGTTATGCAAGGCTTAATTTCTCCTGGGAATAAGAAAAAAAGCCACTCATAAACTGCAGCTGTTTCCATAACTTTATTGTTCTCTTGAAGGAATGATTCTGATAATCAATCTTGCTTGTGAGGTCTTTGATTTCTTCAAAGCAGAGGACCTGCAGATCCTATGCCAAGCATGCACAAAGTGTGAAACACAGCCAACAGTAGGAATTTTGGTTTAAACAATGTTCCTAGGAATATAGAAGGAATTCTGCAGAAGTAGCTCTGGGCTTGGGTCCCCTGCAGACACATTTTCACTGCCTCTGTCAGTTGAAGTCTACTCTCTAACACGTTATACATATTCCAATTTCTGTTTAAAAAATAAAAAAATCTAACAGCTCATTAAACTGAACAACCTTCACTTATCCCCAGAGCCTGGCCCGTTTCTGGACCCTGGCACATAAGAAATTGAAATGGAGAATTCAGCCGCGAACATGCAGTAGCTGAAATACTTTGGCACTTTGCAGTTTTTCACTACTTGACGCCCCTTGTCAAAACATTAAGGGGGATGTAGAGCAGCAGCATGTCATTATGTAACATTTTTACACATCATATTTATAAAGAGTCAAACACATTTTATTCTTGATCTAGAACTCTGCTAATTAGATGCCACTGACAGTTTGACTGCAGACTTTGAGTCTGAGCACTGTCATGCTGTTCCCGGTTGGCATTTATAGTTGGCTACTCCGTAGAAGCTTGGGCCATTCTGCTCAGGTTTTCAAGGCGAGACAGAAGCATTGAAACTTTTCACCACTTGTTCATCATCTCTTGCTTGTTAATTAATGTCTGCACAGTGCTTCGAGTGTGTGCTGTCAGAATTCTGTCTTTTATTTCCCTGGTGAAAAAGCCTAGAAAACACAATCGTGGATGCCCTACAAACCATCCTAGATGGGGAAAAGAAAAGCCAGAGATTAAATCACCTGAGACTACAACCTTTTCAAAAGTGCATTTATCATAATATTATCATACCAATCCAAGTTATTGCTCTTGTGATTTTAGGTTAAAGAGATTTTTGTCATTTAGCCAACTCAGGTTCAGCAAAAGTGCAACAATGCAGGGCTCAGCAGCCAGTGCAAAGCCAACCCCAAAGCATGGAAAGCTAATGATCAAGTTATTGAACTTTTGAGCTGAAGGTACATACCTGACAGATCTTACTTTCCCTCCTAGAAGTTGTTATTGTGCCTGGATCACATCCCAGAACATCCTACTGGTAGCTGGAGTTTGTAATATACTTCTCTCAGCTCTGGCCATGCTGCTCAATGGTCCCTGTCCTGACCATCTTCCTGAGCCCTGAATGAGTCAGCCTCACATTGCAGACATTTGGGGGCTCACCAGGTCTGTTACAACTCTTATTAAAGGTATCCACTCTCCTCACATTCTCCAAACTCTTAATATTTGTAAACTACTAATTTTCCATACAGACTAAATGGCAAATGTCTACAGGAAAGAATTAAAGCCCCTGTAATGACATTAAATAGGAATTTATCTGCCTGTAACCCAAACTCAACATATCTAATTCCCAGAACTTCATGCCTCTAAATTCACTATGCATTTTCTATTGAAATTATTTTGGATGCCAGAAGTCAGGCACAGTAATGTAGAGAAAAAGGTGTTTTCCAGTGAAAATAGCACTGCAATGCAGATTAGGAGAGGAAACAAAGCTACAAGGGATCATAACAGAGAAAGTCTCTGTGAGAAATGACATTAATTCGTGGCTTTCCTCTTTGTCATCTATTCACAGTGATAACTCTATCTGTGGCATTCCCTAAGTTGTGTGGCCATCTGAGGGTGACAAAACCTCTTGCAACTCTTTAGTTCATCAGTTATCTAAAACTCTTTGTGTTAAGGCTCAGTGAAAAGAAAAGCAATATAATTTATCTTTTTCTGATGTTTTCAAAGTAACAAATACTGTTTCATGCTTCTTCCTACCAGCCAGGGTACTCATGCAACATCTGAGATGGTCTATCATTTATTCAATGCCTAAATAAACATTATTTGATAAACTTGGAGGAAAATATACAGAAATATGGTTAGAATTTGTTATTTAGAGAAACTCTTCCAATCCATGGAAACACATTTACAAGAAAAGACAGATTTTAAAGGGGGGGGGAGGGTGATTTGTTTTTTCAGTATGAATTACCTCAAGTCCCCAGACCATAGGATTATGTTGAGAGCTCAAGTTTATATAATATTTATAAAGAACTGGATGCTTTTTAGAAGTGTAAAATCATGTCTTTACATAAGGGCAAACTTTACCTTTATCAGCTCAGCAGTCTTAATCTTGATCTCCTCATTTGAAGAGCTGTAGAAAAAGGTATATGTGGAAAAAACACAAGCATAATTAGGCAGGAAAATGTTTATATCTTTATTTTATTCTCCTTGGTCTTTGGAAACAAAAATTACATTACATTTACTCACAAAAAAAACAAGATCTTGCTCAGCTGTGAAATTCTCCCCACAGAAATCTTCCATAGCAGTAGTAAATAATGCAGCACAAGGTAATGACAATGACACATTAGAGCTTCGTTTGAATGCACACTGTGCTTTGTGCGTGATGCAGAATTCAATGGACAGCAATTTGAAGGGGGGAAGAGGCTTGTTTGTGTTCACATTACATAATCCACTTGTCTTTGTTGTTCCCATTCTAGGCATTTTGTCCAAAGATGTTCTGCTTCTCATAAAGTGCATTCAGCCTTATCTGGAGCTCAGAAGCCTAAGGCTTTGTTACAATAGTTATTTATAACTTAACCATAAAAAAAAAAATAAAAAAATGATAGCTGAACAGGAAAACACTTCTTCAGTCATAAATAAATAGCTCATTTGTACCTGAGGAGGAGAAGAATAGCTTTCAAAGAGCTTTCACTTCAATTGCAGAATCATGACTTCCAGGTAGAAGCAATTGGAAGGCTCTCTAAAACAAGATTCGTGCCATTTGTTGTTGAAAGCACATTGCTAAGATTTCCAAAATTGCTCTGAGATTTGAATACCTTTGTGAGTTTTTAGGTGTCCCACTTGGAATTAATCTGAAAGGAGCCCTTATAATACTAAGCATTTTCAGCTCTCTGAAAACCAGACATCCCTGTCAACCATCTAGAAATGGAAGAACACGAAATTCTTGCCTAAGAGAAAATGAGTGGCAGCTGCAGATGGAGAAGCATATTCATGTGGGATAATTTAAGCCTTTGAAATACAATGGAGGTAAAGAAAAGAAATCTTGATAAGTATCATTTGAACTATCCAAGTAACAATTTTTGACCTATTATAACTATTGATTTTGTGCTCAGAAACTGATTTCAGATAAGGGTCTAACTATTAAAATGCAGAAATCAGAATTTTTGCCATGTTTATGATGACACTGCAATGACTGTGTTTGATATCAGATATATTGGTATGAAACTAAAGCACTAACACTTTTTTTTTCAGATAGAATAAGCTATAATCACATAACTGCATAGCATTGTAGGGTTTGCATTAGGAAGGACTTTAAAGACCACCTAGTTCCAAACCCTTGCCATGGGCTGGGACACCTTCCACCAGACTAGGTTACTCCAAGACTCATCCAACCTCTTCTTGAACACTTCTGAGAATGGGACAAGCAGACATCCCATGAGTGTAACCATTTCAACTATGATGTTCAATAATATAACAACATCATAGTTGATATGGGGAAGGTTTTCTGTGTTTACAAGACCTCACATATTAGCTCCAGACAGAGAGGAAAACTATTCAAAAGAGTTTTACTTTCAAAAAACAGGAGAAAACCCTCAATTCTGTTCTCCCCAACATATGCAGGTTTTTAAAGGTATATTTCTATTTCATTTCAGCAGAATGTTTTTGGTGTTTAGAGGGAGAAAAAAGAAGACAAGGATCACCATTCATACAGTGGAATTGAATTATAACTACACATATACAGGGGTTTTTTACTAAATTTTAGTTGAGGTTGGTTTTGTGCTAAATGGCCTGCTTTGCTGATCTCTCACATCATCACCCATGCTACGTTTGAACATTTCCAAACCTCTTGAATAAACAAAGATATTTTCCCTCACTTTTCTGTTATTAATCTTGAAGAATACTTCCAATTTCCCCAGCATACAAATTTTCTAAGCAGGAGCAGAGAAACTGTCTGAACTCTCCAAAGCTTGTGCTGAAATGCAGCATTTCTCTGCTCTTGAATTCTTTTCAGTAGGTGTTGAAATCTTTTATAGTAAATTGCATTTTACATGTTTGAAACTTCAAAAGAAGGTGTTAATATAATTGATACATGATAAGTTTGACAGTTGGTGTCATTATATGAGTTTCACTCAGCAGTCTTCTGAAGCAAAAAATAATTTAAAAATCTGTTTTCCTAAGGAAAGGAAGCTTATGGCTTTAGTGGTGAAATAACTTCTTCTTAATGACCTGCTCTAATCTATAAAGCCCTAGTTCTTGTCCCAAAATTCAGCATTTTAAAGTGTAATACATCTCATATTTCTTATATTGTTTTTTAAATGATCTTTTGTAGCAATAGGATGGTATTTTGTGGTTATATACTCTCCCTTATATTTCTATTAAGTTGCAAATAGAGAAATATCTTGCAACTACTTACTTGACACTTTAAATCTCACTGCCTTTCAGTGTGTATCAATAGAATGGGGTCCTGTCCCAAATTGCCACATTTAACAAGTTTTTTTGATCAAGGTAAACAATAGAGAAAGGCCTGGAGATAGCTGAGAGCAGACCTTGGAGCAGTTTTTGGAGAGTCTGGGAAAAGGAGGTACTCTGAGAATCAATTAGATGATTCATTTCCTGCTGAAAATTTTGGTTACCAACATGTGATTTACTCCATCTGAAAATGGTAGGATTCAAACTGCTAAAAAATGTAGGCAGATTTTTTGTTTGTTCATTTGTTTGTTTGTTTGTTTGTTTATTGGGGGGGTCTGTGTGAGACCTATGAGGAGAAGCCAAGAAAAGAATATTTGATCAACAAACCAAATAATACTAGATACGTAATTTCAAAAAGAACTATTCTTTAGAGTCATATATGCCAATGTAGACTCAATTAGAGGACAAATATGACCTCTAAATCCTTGGGAATATTTAGGGAATGTGTCATGGGAAACCGATTCAGAGCTCTTTTCCCATCTCTCCATATTCCTTGCTGAGATATGAACTGTGCTGCCTAATTTGTCTCCCTCTTCCTGCCAGCCTTCATTTTATAGACCATCCTTTTGAAAACAGCAGAAAGTTTTGTAAAGTCTAATTATAGAGGAGGCCTTTTATGCAGTCACCCTTGTTGGACAGGTGACATCAAGTGTTCCAAGATCCATCCAGAGATCAAACACGACAGAGTTATGGAGACATCAGGAATGGACACAGCATCAGTCCTTCTCCATAAACACTGCATTGTATAAACATTCTACAGCTACAAAAAAAAATTAGATTTTTTTCAGGCATAACCCCAGCCTTCACACAAATCATCTTAACTTAAACTCATCTCAGTGTCACTTGGCTGTTACTCTCACCTTAGGGGTCTTATTCCTTGTTGGTATGGATGAATCAGAATTTAAAACCAAATGCTTGTATCCAGTTAAATGCTGCATGCACATTTTAATCTTAGAACCAATGATTTGTGTCCCACAGCCATCCCTGGCACCAATGAGTGTGGTATCTGTATTACAAAGTTGTTCTTTCAACAGTTCTGAGTCATGAAGAGAGGAGGATGTTCTCCTTGTGCACAAATGAAGCTCAGGAAAGATGGAGACTGCCAGGCCCAGTATATCCCATGGAATTTGGCAGCATTTCTGCACTATTTACCACTTCATCCATTTTACAACTCTGCTTATCTCTCTGTGTGCTGTGCTTGAAGACAAATGATCCAAGAAGAGTAAAACCTACACTCTGTAAAGAGCATTTCTCCATCCAGTCTGCTCTGCAGCCCACAAGACTTGGGTTAGGTACTTCCACCTCACTTGGCCAGACAATTCTGATCATGTAGGAGTACTCAGACCATGCCAGACCTCCCTGAGTAACTCAAAATAGTGATTTGTGAACTTACAGCTTAAGAGAAATAAAAGTACCAACTTTAAGAAGTTGGTGCAAGAAGACATAGGTGGAAGAAAGCAGGAACAGGATTCTTGGCAGATGAGGAGAGGTGAGTGAGCTGGGAATGGTTTATAGAGGAATATTGCTGTGGTGTGCAGCATGCTGAAAAAATGGCTTTGTTGGGCTGCAACAGCATTTGGTGGCTTAATAACATGAGTTAATTATCATTATTATGGCTTAAATAGTGGGTTCTTTGAACCTTACCAGTTTGATGTCAACATTACCAGTTGTTTATTAAGTTTTCTCTAAAGATGTTCATCTCAGTATTTCAGATCCATGAAAACTTTGCTGCCTCCTCTCATTTATAATGGAGATTGCATTCACATGGCAGATCTTTCCAAATTCCATGAGGCACAATAAACCAGTGAGAGTGTTTGTGGGCTTGTGGGTTTGAAGGAGGTCAATAATTAAGATCTTCAGCATAGCCAGCATGTCAGTGCTGGATTTCCCTCACAGGATGTGTCTCTGGTGGTTCACAGACACCATCCCTGGGCTCCAAGATCCATGGCACTGAGCACATTGCCTTGAGACATTGTGGATGCCCCATTCCTGGGAATGTTCAAGTCCAGCCTGGAGAGAGCTCTGAGCAGCCTGGTCTAGTGGAAGGTTTCCCTGCCAATGGAAGGGGGTTGGAACAAGATGATTCCTTAAGGTTCCTTCCAACCCAAATCATCCTGTGTTTCTATGGCTTGCTACATGCTTGTCAATGCATCTTCCACAGAGATAACTTTTCAAGCATCCATTCTCATGGCACTTTCAGCAACAGCTTTCCTGAGAGAACACTGTATGTTGATTCCCATGAAGCAGTTTCACGTATGGCACCAATAGTGGCTCAGTCCTTTTGGAGGAACATTCTCTTAATTCTCTGAGCCACATGATCTACCCTGATTGCACAGCCTCAAAACCCTTCCTTGTTCATTGGGGTTTAAAAGTTAATTTTTCCAGACTTCCTACTTTTCAGCCAGACCTGAAGGGAAAGGAAAACCAGAGCACCACTGGGAGAACTTGCTCTGTCATTGTGAAAATATGACAGATCCTCAAATTACAGTGGGGATAGTAGAAGCACTGTGGAGGAAGGCCCATGTTACAACACTAGTAAATTAAATGTACTTTTGTAGCTGTTGTATCTTACACAACCCAGCAGGAATGACATGAGGAGAGATGACAGGCAAGCACATGCCTCAGCTAAGGAGAGGGGAAAGAAGGTGAGGAAGCAGGAGGTGGTGATAGAGCATGAATAGCTTCACAAGGCATCCCCAGACAATCAAGCTGACAGAAGGAGTGGGAGTTTGCAGGCAAACTTTCTGCAGTCTCATTAGATTGGGAGCAGGCTGATGAGAGCTCCAAATAACAGGTGCTTTATTTAACAAGGGAGAGAGAAAATGAAAATGAGATGAAAAAAAAAAATTATTAGGGCTAAAGTTTCACCAGGGGTGTCAGAGGCTGAGGCTATGACAGGGAGGAATGGGGCTCTGCCTCTTTCTGTGCCTTTAGTATCTGTAGGCTCACGGGCAGGAGCTCAAAAAGTCTCCTGTGTGCACCAGCCATCCTGCAGAGTTCTGCCCATCCTTGCAAGGAACTAAATTTTCCACAGCTGTAGAGATTTTGTGACTCTTCTGAGGAAATCCTGATATTTCTTCTTCACCTTCCAAAAACATGCACAAAACTCATTCATGAAAATAACTAGTTATACCACTCCCAGGAACAGAACACAATCCACTATCAAATTCAATTTAAAAATTTGTTTTTTGAAAAGTAGGACCTGCCTATGAAGATTTTAGCTCTATGTAAAGAAGAAATATAATCCTTATCCAGTTTACAAAGGGATTGTTTACAGATCCAGCACAGCACAGGTATCCAGCAATTATACAAGTTTTCCATCCATCACCAGCTTTTTTACTTTTCTCATGGCCCCTTAATAAATGAGTAGCAGTCCTCTTTTCTTTTTTTTTTTTTTTTTTCTTTTTTCTTTTTTTTACTTCATATATCCTTTCAATACAACAGTAGTAAAGGAATGTTCTCTTGTCTTCACTGGTCAGAATGAGATGGATATATCACCATCTTGAATTTGCCAGTGGCATTTTTCTAAATTTCAAGCTAAATCTGAAAGAGTTTAAAAATTTCTCCACTTCTTTTTTAACACTGCATGTTGATTGCCTTGCCAAGAAGTGGGGATTCACTTTTGCAGGAAACACTTTGTTCAGTGGCATATTTGTTATTAATTATATCTGGCCTTGCTAATTGCTCATAGTACTTGGTTCTCCTGAAATTCTTGAAGGCAAAGGAAGGAAACTGGAGGTTGCTTCCCATCTCAGAGGCAGGATATTATTACAAAGTTGACAAGCATTATTTAGTCTTGTCCATATCAGCATTCAGCTCCCACGTCTACCAGGACTCTGAAGAAACCAGGACTTGTTACTTCATTCTGCAGCAAGTTACCACTATGTGCCTGAATTTTTGTTTTATTTTGTGGAAGGAAGAAGAAATTAGAGATAATTTTTCACTCAGTGGGTTTTTCTGATACATACATATACTCCTATGGACCCATTTCAAAGTCCATCACAGGGAAGTACTTTAAAGCCCTGAAATTATTTAACTTTTTTATTTCCTTGTTACCCTTTTGCACCCTTGCCTGAGGGTAGCACAATTTCACCTGCCTTTTGCAGTCTGGTTTTGTCCATGCACCACAAGACAGACAGAAATGTGGTGATTCATCTCCTCTGGTTCTGCATCCTACTGCTCAGTTGCTTTGGCTACCTGTGGCTCTCTTTGTAATCACTTCAGAGACCTGAGGGCTTTAAGGTACAATTCATTTGACCTATTTTAGACATTGGCTTTAGCATGAAATATATTTCACTCCAGAAGATCTCATTTCTCTCAAGTGAGCCTCAGGTGACCAGCACAACCCCAGCTGCCTATGGTCTGTCTGCAGCTGTGTTAAATCAGTCCCACCCATCAATTTCACTGGAATCCTCCATCCACTGAAACCCATGGTCAAACTCCCTTAGGCTTTGGGTACAGTTCTCCCCCATTTAATCTTTGAGAAGGAATGGATGTGCTTGCAGATGTTTTAAACACATGGTGGGCTTTTACTTTCCCAGGGTTTAGGACAGCACCTTAAATATCTGTATTGAGTTGCTCCTGTTCACTGATCTGTTTGAAATGAAAATGAAGTTAGTGCTATAGGGTTGGAGATGTAACATTCTTCTGCAGGTCTGAAATTGTAGAGGTAATTGTTTTATTAAAATATTTGCTCTTTTGCTCCCTACAAGGTATTTGATGGCCTGGAAGTCAGTGTAGAGCATCATGCTAGCCGTTAGTGCTTTGATTTCCACAATGCCTTTCTTTATTTAATAGGCCTGAAATATTGATTAACATTTACAGATTCAATTCCAAGCACTTGCCAGGGGTTACAGAGAGCCAGAGAGAGCTGGTTGTGCCAGTCAAATTCTGAGGTGTAATGAAATCCCCTACTGTGCCTGTCAACTTATCCAGTGTACAGGTCATTTCCCACAAGGTCTGCCGTGTTGAAAGAAGCAGTTTTCACATGAAACATTTCATAGGGAAAGGGAAAATATGTCTCCAGTATTGTATGCTTTATCCCTTTGTCTAATATTGAATGGCCTCATTGCTTCACACAATTTTTGCCCCCAAAGCTTTCTAAGTCAATAGAAGAAGAATGTTTCAGGTGGGCAAAAGTCAAGACTCGCAGTGTAAATGCTTTATTACTGTTGTCAAGGAATTTCACAGTAACTAAGGCTGGAGATAGACAAGCCCCAAAAGGACTGGAATCTCAATCCATTTTAGTTAAGTATTGAATGATTCTTTTATTCTTCCAAATATTACAAAGCTTCCTTTGAAAAATACTTACATCTTTCTTCCAATAATGTCCTCTTCCTTAATTTGTTCCAAGACCAAATCTTCCCTTCATATTCAAACTCTCTTGCCTATTTCAATCCAAGTCCAAATAGAATATATTCTATTCCATCCAAGTCTACATCTGATTTTCTTTTTTTTAGGATCAGGGTGCTTTTGTCTTCTTATCTCCTATAGAGAAGAGAAAGAATATGCAGAGAAATGTTTCATTTTTTCCAGTTTTGTTCCTGCTATTAAATGTTAAATATCTTATTTTAAAAAGGTTCCTTTAAAGAAAGATTCCCTGTTCTTTAAGTGACTAGGATCTAATTTTAGATTGACTATAACAATAGTCTTAGGCCAAAAAAAATCAATATAATTTGGCCCTGATCTTTCATATGATATTGTCTCAAGTTTAAAATTTCTGAATGAGGAGTGCAGTTGTTTGTCCTTAGTTCTCTAACAAGGAGGGGGACACAGGTACCTGAGCTGGTCAATGCTTCCAATGCCATGACCTGACTTCAAAATGATGGCTTTGATTTACAATTTTAGAGTAGACTTTGTCTGGTTTCTCCATCAGCTCACAATCCAATGGGACATTTGACACTAATCAGTGGCTAGATAGAACCACCAATGGATTCAAAAATATTTTCTTCAGTTTTTGCTGATTATATTGGAAGGAGAGATTAAACATTCACCTGAGAATGATGCATTGGATATTTTAGATATCAGTGGTACTGGCTCAGTAGGGATCAAGTCCAATACTTTAATTGAACATTTCTAACAATCTAAATGTAATGGAAATTGAAAAAGACAAAAGGTTTTTCCATCAAAAATGGGTGATGAGCAAAATCCTACTATTTGACATTCTGCAGAAAGGGCACATTTTCTCCTTCAAGTATGTTTTAATTTATTTATATGTTATTTACAAGAGGCTTTGCACTAAGATACGTGGCAAACATACAGTCCTGATAAACAGTTTGCTACCAAAGATTGGTTTCCCATCTCCAGGAATGAGCTTCAGTGAAACTTCATCTACAAGTTTCTCTTGCTCTGCAATATACACACAGTTCTGTTGCTAAAAAATTAACTATAGTCTTGTATAAACTTGTTTTAGTCATTGTACTTCAATTTCTGCATTCTCCACTGAGAACAAGATGTCTCCAACAAGAGCTTTGCAGGAAATGGGAATGAAAGTGACTTCTTTCAAGGTTAACATATAGAATTCTAATGATGCATGAGTGATTCCTAGAGGGGGATCCCATTTAAGATTAAATAACATATATTTAAGTATCCATATGTGAGCTGAGTATTTAGTCTCCTGATAGGTACAGCTGACAATCATTGTATCCAGGAAACTGTTCATGAAGAGTGGAATTCAACTGTTTAAGCTTTCTGAAACTTAAATATCTGGGGCAATGTGTCTTCCTACTGGACTGGAAAATATAAAAAAGGATTTATGGGATTTATGGGAGGTGACATCACTGTGAAGCAGAAGCAAGAGGCCAAGCAAGATACTTCTCAGAATCTAAAATTATACAAGACTGTGTTTAGGTAACTGGATGCTGTATTAGATAACTGCTTCAGGATGAGCTGATAATCTGAGCACCACAAACATCACTGCTTCCAGTCATGGAGACATCCTAGAGGATTTGTAACCTGCACATAGCTTGGACAAACATGCCACAGTCCTTTTAGGAGACATAAATCCTATTCAGGGGAAAGCCAAGTGGGGTCCATAAGGGATCCTCAATTGACACATTCATTTAGACAAATTAAATAAGTTCTAGAATCCATTGAATTTTCAATACATGTTCTTTGACTATAGCAGAGCTGTGAACACCTGCAGGAAAACAATTTAGGACTTCCATGTTTCATCATATCAATATATGAGATTGCTCAGAATCGTCCATATGAAGTACCTTAGGATCAGATTGGCAATAGGAAGTGGTTTTTTCACGCAGAATCAATTGGATTGGAAAAGGCCTCTGAGATCATGGAGTCCAGACTATGATTGATCATCACCTTGTCACCCAGAGAGAGTTCCACATCCAGGCTTTCCTTAACTCCAGGGGTAGTGACTCCACCACCTCACTGGGAAGCCCATTACAATGTTTAATCATCCTTTCTGTGAAGAAATTCTTTCTAATGTGCAGCTTATACTTTTCCAGGCACAGCTTATGATCCACAAGTTATGGATCCAAAAGCCTATACTGGCCTTCAAATCAAGTTCCCCACAACTCAGATGATCTTCTACTTTCTTCTGAGGTGGCTAAGACTCACCTGTTCATTTCTACTTCCTAATTATCTGCTCCTTTTAAATCCCAAAGTTACTTACCCTGGAAAAAAGCACAGTGGAGGGTGCAGTCTCACCTCATCTTGATGGAAGACTTTCACCCAGAGATCAGGGACTCCGAAATCCTCCTCAGATTAATAAGATTTCTTGGAATGATGACTTACTTCGACCAGGGGGGCTGATATTTCAATACTGATATTGATTTTCTTCGTACAAAGTTGTTAAACATGAATTAGTATGAGAGGTGTGACATAGATTTGACTTCCTCTTGGGCAGTCTGTGATGGAAGTGTGATCCAAGTCTTGGGTTTGTTTCTGTAGCCATTGAAAATGCCACTGATGGAAGTGGAGGAAAGCAACAAGCACTTGGGAAGAGATGATTTCAGCACACTCAGGACAGGATTATTCAGATTAGGGAAGAAGAAAAGTGAATTTTAGCTTCTAATACCCTCTGCTTCCAAGTGAAAGACAAGACTCAAATACTCTCACATTTCTAACTCAAGACTTAATTTTAAAAGGAAAACTGTGTGTTTCTAGATGAAGCAAACCTTTATTTGACTTTTAACAAGGGAGTAAAGTATCTCAGTTCAGATCCACTCAAACATTGTGGGTTTTTCTGAAAAGAGGTAAACAGAAAAAGCAATAACTAGCAGACCCCTAATGAAAAGAAGGTAAACTCAGATGAAATTGAATTTCAGCAGAATATCTGTTCCTAATTCCCTTCTCATTTTAACAATCTGTGTCACAGCTATAGTTTCCTGGGATCACCATGCTTCTAGTGGTGTCTTTCCAGTGTATCTTTGACACCATTTCATACCCAACTCCATTCCTCAGAGCAGCTTTTCAGATTTTCTAGCTCTAGCTAAAAACCTTCATTTTTAAAATTATTGTCACAATTTCTGTTTTCTTACGTCTCCCTTTGTTAGGAAAGAAAGGTCTATTGACTCTAAGCCAGCTTGACTAGGCTCCAGAGCTTGGAACTATTTTTTATTCTTGTTTTCTTTAAGAAAATGCAATGTTTGCTCTTCATGTTGTATTTCTTGTTTCTTAACCATTTTGTCACTGTACTGCCAATATGAATGTACCCCCTCCAGTTAAATCATTGTCTTTTTAGAGCTACTTTGTAGTATTAAAGACAAATCTGTAACACTTTCATCATGTTGACATAATAGCAACCCAAGATATCCCTGACTGCAGGAATGCTGGGGGCATGAATTCTAACATTTTGCTGTAGGCTAAATTGTAAAAAAAGGTTTCAGCTGTTGTGATTGACCTCATCTGGTACAAATCAACTATGATGTATTTAAATTAGTGTCTTTTAATATGACAAACACAGGACTGGGGACAGCATTGAACACAATCAGGTGAAATCTGTGCTGCAACATAGAAATAAAGTTATCTTTTACATTTGCTGATCTCTAATTGTGACACCTTTTATGAAGGTTCCAGTTTCTCTTTTCCTCATGCTGGTCACACTTTCAGCTCCCTTTGTTTCTCTTCCCCTTTAGCAAAATGGTGCATTGACTTCTTGCTGAAGACACAAAATCATCTATTTTTCTGTGGTTTTGCCATAATCTTTTTAGCAGCCCCCTAATTCTCTGCATTTTCTGCATCTAGTCAGCACCTTTCTTTGATTAACTGTAAGTAAAACTCACAGATGTTTTGGAGGATTGGTATTGACAGAGGTCTTTTTAAGTTTTAGTGTAAGTTAGAGATTTAGAAACACAGATCACACCAATTTCTGTGGTGGTGGTGTGTTCCTACATATAGTAAAGGTGCATTTAAAAGTCTTCTTCTTGGTACCTCAAATAGCTTTTACACCATCAAAACTTAAATGGAAGTGAAGTTTTAAACCACATGCTGAACACCCACAGGTTCCTTGGGTTTTAGTGGTTATTGCAGGTGCTTTATCACTTCTATAATTTGCACACTTTCACTCAATTTGGAAAGGCCAGCACATTTGCAGAAGTGCACTCTCCACCCTGCAGAGCTTTGTGTTTCAATAAACGTGTCACCAAGGGAAAAACAAGATGCAGACCTAGAGACTGTTGCTTAATTTCTGCCTTTTATTACAGGAGCCCTTCCTCTAATGCTTCATGATAAATTCAATCATTGACCAATTCCTAAAGCAAAGGCAGGGAATCTGTCTTCAGGAGCAGGCACAGCTTGAGATTTCTTTTTAGATGACTGATGGTCACTTTAGTGTGTGAGTGGGACACAATCAAGGTGCTGGACAAGCCCACCACCCTTTGAGCAGGGTAAAGGTACCCATGCTTAGCTTAAAATTCCCTCTTGTGCCTTTTCCACTGGCTTCCATCAAATTCCATTAAACAATGAATCCTGGCAGGGATTTTAAAAACAAGGTAAAGCTGCTGTGGGTTCATATTCACAAAAAAATCAAGGCATTGACATCTAATTAAGAGCTGATTCTTTAGAAACTCAAGAATCATTTTAATGTACTGTCATTTAGTTATCTAGTTTCCCACACAGCCAGGAAACTAACCTAAAATTCAAACAATTCCATGAGTTATTTTCACAGATCAACCTTTTATTTTTTATTTTTTTTTCCTGTTTTTTAATTCTCTGACAGTCCACATCTTAAAGGATATAGATTTTTGGACATACATATTTTCAAAGCCAAGCAAAAAAATCTGAAAGCAATTTGCAGGGTGAAAATGAAGCAAAGAAAATCCCCAAAGGATTCTTTCCTAGTGGAAAATCTGGGCCTATTTTATAGCTGAGGTAAGAAAATCCTTCCTTGAAAAGACATTTTCTAATTGAACATGAGATAAACAGATCTTTGGGCTAGTTCTTTATTTTTCTCCTCTTATCTTAACAGAAGATTATTCATATTATCAAAATTCTGTTAAAGGGTTTTTATTGAAGGAAAATGTTGGATTTATTGATATTAATGCAACCTTCTTGAGCACCTGTTCACAACTAAAGGAAGGTCAGAAGCTCAGAATCACTGAAAGATCACCTAAAGATTAAAAAGAATTTAAACATAATTTGTGTGAGACATTTTAGCTCATTTTTAGTGTGTTAAAACTCAACTCATATTTTCCAAGAGGAAATTATATTCCATAGGGCCAAGAGACTTAATTTGCTTGAAATTAAAACTGAGGACCAGAAGCTTATGTAAGAAAAACCCAAACAAAACAGAAAAATGTGATGGCACTGAGGATGAAAGCTTGAGATATGACAATATTGTGATCTGGACCTTTGTGATTACAGCTGCAGAGGAATGGCCTCATCTCCTTTATCTCAGGGCAAGGACTGAAGATCTCTGAGAGAATATAATGTCACAAAATAAAACCTGAAAGAAGCTTACAAATATGATTCTTTCACCTCCATTTAAATTTCTGCACACCTTGAAAGGCGACTTTTGTGCTGTTCCTTTAAAACTATATCTTAAAATAGAAAAATACTGCAGTGAAGGAGATTCTGAAGAAAACGTGTAATTTTAACAAGAACAAGTGATTTCTTCAGAACTAAATAAAAAATTGAAAAGATTCCAAATTACTTCCTCAATACTAGGCAATATATGAATGAAATTTTAAATTTTTAGACCTTCATATCTGTTACATATTTGCTTCACTCGGATATTCCAATGATCTAAAGCCCATGAGTGTGAAAGGAAGCCAAAATTTCTTTACCAAGTGATATTTTGTAGTGAAGAATTTACATTCTTAGAGGACAGTTTATTTTTACTTGTTGCTAAAAATTGTTGCTTTTTGTAAGAATTTAGGAAAAATTATAAACCTTCTGAGAAAAGTGAGCTTTTTTCCATCCAGATTTTTCCTAATTCTAAGCTAGAGAACTGAGGAAACATAAAAGAGAAAGAACAAAGGGTTGGAAGTGGGGGAGGAAGTGAAAAACGTTGCTTAAAATTTCATAATTTCTATACTGAATCCATTTCATTCTATCTTTATCCTCCCCTCTTCAGACCTTTTTTTTTCCTTCTACTCATAGCTGGAAAGTAGCATGGCCCAAATTATAGATCATTTATATTGTATTAATATTCACCATTCCTTATTTTGACAAAACACTGATAAAAGTTGTTTGCTGAAGAAATACATTAATATTAATAAGTGAATAATGAGTTCACTTAAGACTTTCATTATCTGTACATTCATAAGTTTGAAAGATGAATATGATAGCTGAGAAAAAAATATTGCTAATTATGGTCCCAGCTCGATCACCAGAACAGCACAGCTTTTCTTAGAGATGCACTAACACCAGAAATCAAAATATCAGCCTTAGACTTAAGGGCAGAGCTGAAACCCCACCTCAGATTAATTTCTTCGTTCTAGCTTTACTTCTCATCCTGCCATAACTTTCTAAATATTTGTTGAAATAGCTCTTGGGAGCTCTCATGTTTGTTACAAAAGACTGGCCATATTTATTCCAGTAAGGGAAAACGTTGCCCTCACTGTAAACAAGAAGCAGCTGGACTGTGCTGATGAGCTCCAGTGAGAGCAGAGTTTATGCACATTTTTTTATAGGTAGGCATTTGTGTATTGTCTGCTTCTCCAGCAGAGTTTTGTTTTGTCTTGGAGTTGATACTCCACACCAAGATACATGTAAATAGACTTCCCATGAGATCTTGCAAAAAAAACAGCGATTGCAGAACACATCAAAACAGTCACAAAATTACTAAGCTGCCCTAAAATTGGTCTGAGAACTGGTTGAGGAGCAAAGAACAGCTGGAGTGGGCAAGAGGTGGCCACCAAGGGCTGAGAGAACTCCCTTACTGGAGCCTGGGATTGTTTGTTTCCAGGAGACACAGGAGAACAAAGTCCACTCTGGGAATATTTTCTTATCATCTCGTTCATGCTCTGAAAATTGAATCACACAATATTTTTTACAGGAAGAAAGAAACAAAACCAAACCAAAACCTTCCACAAAAAGGGTTTTACTGTACATTTGAGGACAAAATTAATGAGATCAACTCAGCCTTCGGTGCCAAGTCAGGAAGAAAATTTTCTTCAAGGTTTTGATTGAGTCTATTAGGGCCTCTTCATTATAAAACTTCCAGTGCTGTTCACAGTGGGAAACATGATTCCAAAGTAACTTGTCTGTCAGATTTGTTCTGGTTTAGCAACAGGAAGATTGAATCTTAAAATTAATGTAGGAAGTAGAACAGTGGGAATGGCTGAAAGATGCTTTGTCTGTTACAAGTTTATGCTTGTGAAATGTAAATCTTGATGTATTTTTGCTTTATTTGGACATATGTAATTGCTGGATCAGCTGGAAACTTGAGTTAGCCCAGCTCAGGTCTGACTTGCTCTCTTAAAATCTCTATCCATCATCTGTAAAAAGGAGATTTGTTAGAACTATTGCCCTAACTTTTATGCATTAGTTAAAAATGCCAAGAGATCTGTGTCCATCTAATATTCTAATTAGTATTCTGAAATTATGAAGATACATATATACATACATATATATATATACACACATACACATACATATACATCCAAATAGATAATTTTAATTTCATTGATGTGATATAGGCAGATTTTTCTCAGTGGGCCACATGACTATTCCAGTCACCAAATAGGATTCTGAAAGTTCATGGTGTGATTTCCACCCTGTGTGAAATGTTCTAATTTTGCACTCTGAATACCTTCCTGTGTGATCACCTGTTAGGTAGAACATGCAGATTTAAGGTTTTAAGATTTTGTTTAAATTTAAGATTTTGTTTTAAGGGATATTTTTTACCTATTGTTTTCTGAGCTGAAGATAATCTGAAGGTATTCCAATACGAAGGCATTTATATTCCAAGGAACAAAACAAAGAGATACTGTAATGGCATATGTGAGCTACATTTACCCTGAGGCATTTACCATAAAGTTCAGGGTGTTTTTTTATTGCATCATTCTGACAGCTGTGAACAGGAAAGTGAACATATTGGTATTGTCACTGGGAACTACCATTTACATCTTAGGATACATGAGGGAAAGGGAAAGGTACCGACATCTGTGAGCACACACAGAGGACACAGATCCAGAGAGCTCCCTTGGATCCATTTCATTTGGAATTCAAGAGGGACAAAACAGTTAAAACAACTACTGATTCCTTTTCTAACAGGGAAGAGAGGGAGAGAACGAAACTGGGAGAGGAAAAGTAAGGAGGAATGCATGGTGAGAGAGAGGGAGAAAGGGAAAGAAGTAGATAACCTGGCAAGTTAGTATGCAGAAAGGAGACAAATAGGGAAAATTGTATAAAAAGAGAAG